>NC_084823.1:27062456-27362456 GCF_958449725.1 Rosa rugosa
AATGTAAAGTATGTAGATGAGTCTACATGATATAAACAATGAGACACTAGTCACGCCAAAATAATTTTTTTTTGGCTCAATGAAATTTTTAATGCATGATATAGTATACAATAGTATACTCATAGTTGATTAATACAACATAAAGTAGGTGAAAATTTCATCACCAATATATGCAGTGGTGTTCCATATATGTAACATAATATAAGCTCAGTTGGAGCCATCAATCAAGATCTGCAGCTCTTAAGATGATTGTTACCTTAGCTTTTTTAAGCATCAATTGTGAAAAACTATCAACAATTGCAATGGATCATGTCCATAGTTGCATTATATGCATGCAAGACAACTATGTTTGTCATTATATTTATCATGAACATTCATGGTTCAAATTGAATTTATTAATGAACACGTGGTTCATATTATTGTTTGACACTAAAAACAAATGTCAAAATTATATACTCAAATTTCGAGTCTGGAACATTAGTCCATATGGGTATAAGCATATACTCCAATAAATAATAGATTTAGGGATCATAGCCCTCATACTCAAACCATTTAGTTTGAGTCTTCACAATTAGAAGTATGTTCTAAAAGTGGAGTGAACAGAGGTTCACATGTACTCATAAAGAGAATAGACGAAGGTCCTGACATAATTGGAGATCAAGAAATAAGAGGTTTCGATCTATTTGATTGTATAACAATCAGTGGAAGAATTTTTAGTCCACATGTAATTGGATCAAGAAACATGTAGTTTCGATCTCATTATAAAGTGACAATTTTATATTAAATGATCAGATAAGATAATAAAAGAAAATTAAATTGAAGTTGTCAAACTCATGAAAATACATACCTCAATTTTGTTGAAAATATAATTGATATTGTTGATACCAAAATGTGAGTACCATATGCCAAAAATAGAGGGGTACTCATTTAAAGTCAATAATTGATACAAGCATTAATATAACATTATAACAAAATAATCATAAATTTGTTGTAGTCTAGTTGGTTAGGATATTTGGTTCGCATCCAAAAAGACTTGGATTCAAGTCCCAGCGATGGAAAAATAATTTTGTTATTTTTTCACAAACGACATAATCATATGAGGTAGATATGACAAAAATAATCATAAGACATCATGATCGAATAAAATAAATAACTATGATAAGTATCAAATAATGGTAATAGAATGAGTTACTTAAAAATAATTACCGGAGAATGGTAATAAAATTTATAATAAAATGAGTTATTAATAACAATAACTACAAGATAATGGCAATTAAAAACATTATCATGATAATTGTAGCTCTTGCAACAAATACTCATGACAAATTCAGTTATGAAAGATTTGTAATAAAGGTAATATAAACATAATAAATGTGATTAAACATATAACGATAATACAACATAATTACGTTTAATCGGTGCCAAAACATAGGCTTAAAATGACTAAACAAAATAAATATAGATAAAAAAAAAACGCCTAAACATAGGCTTAAAACTTATCAGTGTCAAGAAAACCGTCGCTGATCATGTAATCAATATGTTTTCCATTGTCCACAAAAAAATCAGAGACTTTGAGCCTGTTATCTTCACTGACAGATTCTCCACATAATTTTAGTTGGGAGGTAATTATATGTTTAGCAGAATTGAAAATCAGTGACAGATTTAAAGTTCTGAATGCGCAAAATGCGTCCATTCATATCGTGCTCCAGATAGAACAATGGTTTTCTGGTGAGCAAATCGATCAGCCAATGCTTGCCAAATCTCAAGTGGATATTTCACCGTAAGGTAATCATCTTTTAAGATCTAATCAAGATGATAACGCAAGAAAATCATAGGCTTGGCGGGATCTTGCACAAATGACTTATTGTAAACTTTGATGGCATTTCCAAGGTTTTTTAGCCATAAGGTGAATTTCATCATCAAATAGTTCTTGGGAGAAATTTTAAGAGGATCAAAGTCCAATTTTGTTAGATGCATCATCTTCCTACAAAGAGAAAAGATGACAGAACCCGCCCTGGTTTTCACCTTGAAATCCAAAGTGGCCCTGCGGGGCCCACTTAGAAGAAATTCTACCAAAAATTTGGCGGAACTCCCTCTAAAAGTGGACTACCCAAAAACCTGTAGAAAGACATTTACACTTCAAAAATAATTCACCCTTATTCTTCTGGAGCCACCCTGCTTCTCGTATCACAACGTCTACCATTTCATAAACAATTCTGAACTTAAGAATATCAATATCCTGGGTTATCAGAGCAATCTATTATACAGGCGTACAAGAGAATAGAATACAAGATAAAGGACCGATACTTTTATAATGCGGAAGCTGTGACAGCTATGCCTCAACCCCATGTACGCTCGACCTCAAGCTAAACTGGCCTGAAAACTGGGCATTTAAAACCGAAGGGCCCAGGGGAAAACATTTAAAAACTGTTAGAGTGAGTGGTTGAAAAATAAGTAATTTCGAATGAATAAGTAAAACTTAATGTCTTCCCAAGTTATTCTCTAAAACCTTGCATGAAGTAACAATATTGGAAATACTTTTAATCATCATCTTTATTGCAATCTTAATCATGTAAAAATAGAACATCTTGCAATCACTTAAAATCTCATCCTCAATCCTTATAAAAATATCATTTTTATGAAGCTCGTTTGATGACTAGAAAGAACTGCTGTCTAGACATCTAATGCCATCTAGGAGGGACTGGCACCCAGATGACGCATCAGAATGGACTGTCAACCGGAATAAGAGGAGGTGGGTAGAAGGGACTGCCAACTAGCCACAGGTAGTTAGAAGGGACTGCCAACTAACTACCTCATGTCATCTGGAAGGGACTGCCAACCAGGTGACGCATCGGAAGGGACTGCCAAGCGGAATAGGAGGCGGTGGGTAGAAGGGACTGCCAACTAGCCACAGGTAGTAAGAAGGGACTGCCAACTAACTACCTCATGTCATCTGGAAAGGACTGCCAACCAAGTGACGCATCGGAAGGGACTGCCAACAGGGATGTAGTCTGGAAGGGACTGCCAACCAGACTATTACCTAGAATGGGACTGCCAACCAGGTAATATACGCATGCACCGAAGATAGCCTCCTCAATAAACTGAATAGCCTCAATAAACTGGAAACAACCTCTTCCAATTACTTACTTTCGGAAAGAAACTCGCTGTTACTTCAATAAAACATTAAAAAATCACCGAAAGCATAACTCAGGATTATCTCGCTAACTCAAATCTTAATATCTCAATAAATCCTCGAAAGCATAAATCAAATACTCTGCAAATCAATAAATGCTTTCGGAAAGAAATCTCAATCTAACTCAAGGCTGATAAGTGCGGAGCTCAAAACTCAATAAATCTCGATAATTCAATCATGCTCAAATATTTGCTAAATCCTTCGTACTCGTATATCATCATAAAAACTGATAGCTCGAGCAATAGCTCGATACGTCGCCCTGTACACAATTATTTTCCGTGAATAACTATTCAACAATCAAATACGATTCTCAAAATCAAATCCTCATAAATCATCTCTCCACTTCTTCTCTGATTCAACCCAAATTTTACATCTAATACCAATTCGTTATCTTAGAAGGTTCCAAGTCAGAACCACGAGATATCCGACGGTCGGATTCTCGTAAATCGATAATCGAAATCCTAAATTCCCAGAAATTCATAATCAATTAAAAACTTCTCCAATTCCAACCAAATTCACATATTCAACCTCTACAAAAATTATAGGATTTAACTAGCTAAAAAAATAGAATTTAAATTACTGTTTAAAGACCACTACTGTTCACGCACTGCACTGCAGCCAACTCCTCCTCCGGCCACCAAATTTCAACCACAGAATCATCTCAACATTCTAAGCAATTTTCATAACTGTGACCAAGTGAGAAAATAACTTGAACTGCTCCAATTTTGCCGATGAACACAAATCCAGAAATTTCCAAACCCACCAATTTGGAAATCCTTTAAATTCTCCTACCAAACGTGGAAATTTCAGCTAGAAGCCTTCATAGAAAACGATCAGTGGCTCGAGGTGCTCCTAATAGGACCAATTTCACCTCCGAAAATGGCTAGAAAAAGGAGAATTTTGCAGGAGAATCAAACTACTACAGTAACAATGATTGCCGAGATTCGAGGTTTTCCGGCCAAATCGCCTATACCCACTGGTACTATCGTGTAGAGGAGCAAGAGACGGTCCATGACCAATTGGAATCACGTCGATCGGACGCCGGAAGGCGAAGAAATCGGAAAAAGAAGAAGGGAGGGCGACGCAGGGGAAGAGGGAGAGGAGAGAGAGTCATAACTTGATTCTGAAACCTACTACAGTAACTTCTTATATATATATATATATATATATATATATATAGAAAGTTACCATGAACAGTAATTTCACATTTTAAGCCATAACTTTCGTATACGAACTCCAATTTTTACGTACCACATATGCACGCTCCCGGTTTAATGTCCTTTACAACTTTCATGAAGAACATTTTCTCAAATTTTGATCCGAACAAAAAGTCAACTTTTAGGGCCCCCTAAAATGTCAAAACGGAGCCAAAAATTAAATGTAATTGTCGTTTACCCATCGAAAGACTCGTAAACTGGTAAATTTAGGTTCGGGACGTTACAATCTCCCCTCCTTATAAAAATTTCGTCCTCGAAATTCCATACTGTTGAAGTAGAGATGGGTGCACACGCCAATCCATAGTAAACAGTCACGAAGATGAATAACACATCAATCCTACAATAGTGGCGATGATAAGACACAGAAAAGATGTGCAAGTCTGCTCAAATCATGTAGAAATTACCTTCAAAACTTATCCAAGACTTGACCAATTAGAACAGGGAGATCAACCCTTACAAGAAACAATCCTCTAGCTAAAATCTAGCCAATTATTGTGATCAGAATAATTCCCACAGCGTTCGTACTAAATTCAGTGTCTTAGGAGATAGATTTACTTCCACTCATTACTGACAGTCCTTAACAACTGAGGGAGAACATCGTCAAAGCATTATGTTTGAAGCAACCTGCAAATGGTTCAACTATTTGAGCAGAAACACCTACTAAAATTTCCAGAATAAAAACTCAAGGCTAAATCAAGGTCGGTTACTTGAACGAACTACACCTTGAAACTGCATAACGAAAATCAAATCTTCTTTGGGTTAAGTTTTTCCCTTTGCAATCTTAAGTCAACGACTGGAGTAGCTGATCATTCCGACAATCTCAATTACACAAGCAACAAAAAAAAAAAAACATATACTTAAAACCCCAAATTAATCAATGTTCCAAGTCGGATATCCTTGTCTTACCTAACTATGTAGTAGTACATACTCACAAGTACACAACTCCGGCGTCAAGAAATTTAGGTCAAATACCAGTCCAGATAATTCATGGTATCATTATCACAAACTATTCAGTTTGAATAGTAGCATTCATACTCTTTTCATATAACTCGTACAGTGAAGATCCACTTAGTTCACCAACAACATGATGATAACTACCAGACAGTCGCGGTGAACCAACAAGTCCAAAACAATTAGTTTCCTTAGAAACCACCAAAACCACACTTTCTCTTGTCTGTTTGTGCTTGGATTTCTGGTCAAATGTCATCCACATAAAGATACTCCAATTACCAAATGTATCATAGGATAGCCTCAATCAAGCCGATAAGTTCCTAATCATGTAAATTCTTTGATTGCCACAAGGCGACACCCTTCGGGTACCACACACCCGTTCATGTTCAAAATTTATGTACCAGATTGCTAGCAAAGTAATCCATTCTTTGTTCTCCGCGTTTCCAAACCATAATATTCCAATAATCAATGTCAAACTTGCAAGTATTTGAGTATAGCCAACTCTCCTTGCATGGCTCAAAGCCGATATCCCCAAACGACACTGTCGTTGCTAAACTGAGGATGAAGTAGCTGAAGATCCGCCCTCTAACAACACTTATTCAATAATATTCCAGCTACAACAACAATTGCAAAAACTAATATGCGCTAACTAAGATTGCACCAAAATTTCCCAATCCTCATCTCGCTAAACATAAATCCAACAACACAACTCAATCATAGTCGCTCAACAATTTAGTACTTCAAGTGTCAGTTGAAACCCTTAATAAAACCTAAGTCCAAATCATTAATTTTCAAACTCAACTCCAACATCCTGCTAAGTCATCGTACCTATAAACCCGTGATGGTGACCGAATATCAATCATACCAACAACTTTCTATACTTCTCCAATCAAGGGCCACCATACGGTAGAAAGATCGATCAAAGTGAGAACTAAATCTTAAACTGTTTAACCCATTACCACCAATAACGGTACCAAGGTAGAAAAACTCACTTAATTCCTCAAAACCAAACTGTTAATATACATATTCAACTCAAGCAACAATCAATTTTCCTAGATAGCAAAACACCGTTCACAGAGTCTTTCCTCGAACAACAACCTTGATGAAAAATAGACACCTGTCCAACATCTCGTATCACACCAAGCGGTACCTGGATCTGAAATTTAATCCAACCACATGGCGATCCAATTCCTCCATTTAATTACCGTAGAAATACGCCACTACACTGACATACCGCATTACATTTTACCCACATATAACAAGAATTTTGGTAAAACCTTAATTAGAAATATTTTCGAAGCCAATTGGGAGACTTATTTCCTCAGAGTTATTCCACTAACCACTCTTACAATATCACAATCCAACTGTCTAGCAAAAACTTCACCAATAATATATCACAATTAATCTTCAAGACTCCACAATTTATAACTCGAATCATACTCCGTATCGCAAGTAATTCCACTTGCACCATTATGAATACCCAACGATATCACTACCGCTATTCTCTAATTTTTTTTTTCAAGTACAACCATTTCAACCAAAAACGGATAACCAATTAAGTACACGCATTGGTACAATCTCATATATAAAAGTTGTTTCTAATCCTCTCAATTAAATACTGCCAAAGATCGTAATTTGATTGTAAAGCTCTAAGCGTCCAACTGAATACTCAAGTTTCAAACATAAAACTATTTCAAAAACTTAATTTCTGTCTATCTCCTCACTCAATACAATTCAAAACTTCAAAAGGATCAAATATAAGTCAATGTATCTAGGATCAATTTCTTCCGGTTTGAACAAAACTAGATCCAAATATCATGGTCAGGTCAAAGGCCAAAGATAACCAATCATGATTTCTAAGTAATCTCCAACAACTATCAATGATATCACAAATGTCACTTACATGCCATATCACATCACGTAGCACATCTCCTGAAACTTGGTTCAACGTCAGAACCACCAATATTACTAGTTCCATTTCCATCAACAATTTTGATTCCAAAGCAATTTATAGCAGATTGAGACAACCCAAAGCTATGCCCACTCAACTCTAAGTCTCTAACAATGAAACACAAAATCCAGTCTTGCACCTTAAACCTTACCCCAACAAACTTGTTGGCATCGAGGGAGAGATAACCACCACATTCCCTTGGATCACATTTCGTAGCATAACTCAACCGTGTAAGGTATTCTTACATCAACATCACCAGGAAAAGGTGCAAGACACATAAACAATCTGCTATGCAGAGAAATCCTTATGAGATCGGCGTATAAGAGGCATAGCACCTGAAGGAAAATCAACTAACCATGTACGTTACACACTTGATGAATACTTCAGCACCGAAGAGTAAACGACGGGGAACCGCTGCAGTCAGGCCATCACTCGGGAGGTACTGAGTAACATCAAGTATATAAGGTAACTAGATCGAAACAAGTCTACAGAATCTTACAACCTAGTGCTCTGATACCAACTGACAGGACCCGCCCCGGTTTTCACCTTGAAATCCAAAGTGGCCCTGCGGGGCCCATCTTAGAAGAAATTCTACCAAAAATTTGGCGGAACTCCCTCTAAAAGTGGACTACCCAAAAACCTGTAGAAAGATATTTACACTTCTAAAATAATCCACCCTTATTCTTCTGGAGCCACCCTGCTTCCCGTATCACAACGTCTACCATTTCATAAACAATTCTGAACTTAAGAATATCAATATCCTGGGTTATCAGAGCAATCTATTGTACAGGCGTACAAGAGAATAGAATACAAGATAAAGGACTGATACTTTTATAATGCGGAAGCTATGACAGCTATGCCTCAACCCCATGTACGCTCGACCTCAAACTAAACTGGCCTGCAAACTGGGCATTTAAAACCGAAGGGCCCAGGGGAAAACATTTAAAAACCGTTAGAGTGAGTGGACGAAAATAAGTAATTTCGAATGAATAAGTAAAACTTAATGTCTTCCCAAGTTATTCTCTAAAACCTCGCATGCAGTAACAATATTGGAAATACTTTTAATCATCATCTTTACTGCAATCTTAAGCACGTAAAAATAGAACATCTTGCAATCACTTAAAATCTCATCCTCAATCCTTATAAAAAATATCCATTTTATGAGGCTCGCTTGATGACTAGAAAGGACTGCTGTCTAGTCATCTCATGCCATGTAGGAGGGACTGCCACCCAGATGACGCATCGGAAGGGACTGCCAACCAGAATAGGAGGCTGTGGGTAGAAGGGACTACCAACTAGCCACAGGTAGTTAGAAGGGACTAACAACCAGGTGACGCATCGGAAGGGACTGCCAACTGGAATAGGAAGCGGTGCCAACTAGCCACAGGTAGTAAGAAGGGACTGCCAACTAACTACCTCATGTCATCTGGAAGGGATTGCCAACCAAGTGACGCATCGGAAGGGACTACCAACCGGGATGTAGTCTGGAAGGGACTGCCAACCTGACTATTACCTAGAAGGGACTGCCAACCAGGTAATATACGCATGCGCCGAAGATAGCCTCCTCAATAAACTGAATAGCCTCCTCAATAAACTGGAAACAACCTCTCCCAATTACTTACTTTCGGGAAGAAACTTGCTGTTACAACAATAAAACATTAAAAAATCACCGAAAGCATAACTCAGGATTATCTCGCTAACTCAAATCTTAATATCTCAATAAATTCTCGAAAGCATAAATCAAATACTCTGCAAATCAATAAATGCTTTCAGAAAGAAATCTCAATCTAACTCAAGGCTGATAATTGCGGAGCTCAAAACTCAATAAATCTCGATAATTCAATCATGCTCAAATATTTGCTAAATCCTTCGTACTCGTATATCATCATAAAAATTGATATTCGAAATCAATAATTCTCATAATATTTTCTGAATCAATCACTTCCCGAAAATCATTTCCCAACTCAATAACTCATAAATAATTAGCTTGAAAATCTATTGAAAGCCCTCGGGAAGGAAATCCACTAAAAATCCCGTAACTCATAGAGCATAATAAATTTCAAGAAATCAAGCTCATAAAGTTATAATACTCAATAATTCAAATAATAAACCTCAATCGGAAAATAATAATATACTGCATGCACATTTAATTTAAAATAAATGTCCACTCACAGGATTGTTTAGGCGACCATGCATACGAGTTCCTTCGTCGAGCAATAGCTCGGTACGTCGCCCTGTACACAATTATTTTCCGTGAATAACTATTCAACAATCAAATACGATTCTCAAAATCAAATCCTCATAAATCATCTCTCCACTTCTTCTCTGATTCAACCCAAATTTTATATCTAATACCAATTCGTTATCTCAGAAGGTTCCAAGTCAGAACCAAGAGATATCCGACGGTCGGATTCTCGTAAATCGATAATCGAAATCCTAAATTCCCAGAAATTCATAATCAATTAAAAACTTCTCCAATTCCAACCAAATTCACATATTCAACCTCTACAAAAATTATAGGATTTAACTAGTTAATTTTTTAAATCACTGTTTAAAGGTCACTACTGTTCACGCACTGCACTGTTCACATATGATACTGTTCATGCGGCGGCCAACTCCTCCTCCGGCCACCAAATTTCAAGCACAGAATTATCTCAACATTCTAAGAAATTTTCATAACTGTGACCAAGTGAGAAAATACCTTGAACTGCTCCAATTTTGCCGATGAACACAAATCCAGAAATTTCCAAACCCACCAATTTGGAAATCCTTTAAATTCTCCTACCAAACGTGGAAATTTCTGCTAGAAGCCTCATAGAAAACGATCAGTGGCTCGAGGTGCTCCTAATAGAACCAATTTCACCTCCGAAAATGGCTGGAAAACAGAGAATTTTGCCGGAGAAGCAAACTGCTACAGTAACAATGATTTCCGGGATTCGAGGTTTTCCGGCCAAATCGCCGATACCCACTGGTACTACCGTGTAGAGGAGGAAGAGACGGTCCACGACCAATTGGAATCACATCGATCGGACGCCGGACGGCGAAGAAATCGGAAAAAGAAGAAGGGAGGGCGATGCAGGGGAAGAGGGAGAGGAGAGAGAGTCGGGGGTAGGTTTCTGAAACCTACCACAGTAATTTCTGATATATATAGAAAGTTATCATGAACAATAATTTCACATTTTAAGTCATAACTTTCGCATACAAACTCCAATTTTTACGTACCACATATGCACGCGCCCGGTTTGACGTCCTCTACAACTTTCATGAACAAAATTTTCTCAAATTTTGATCCGAACAAAAAGTCAACTTTTAGGGCCCCCTAAAATGTCAAAACGGAGACAAAAATTAAATGTAATTGTCGTTTACCCATCGAAAGACTCGTAAACTGGTAAATTTAGGTTCGGGACGTTACAAAAGATGAGATATATCAATATCTATAATTATTAGAACAGTATGTTCTATGAAAAATTCATATACGAAACAAAGGTTTTGAAGAGTTCATAAATATGAACAATGGATCCCATAGGGAACACACGAGAAAAACATTCGTGTGATGTCTATAAAACCATAGGTTCTAAGGCTACTCAGTCAGAGGACTCGAGTCTTGAGCAATGGAACATGTTGTTTCATTGTCGTATATGAAATATAAATTTTCAACAATTATATTATATAAAAGATACGTACAAATAAATGTAAATGATCATATAAAGAAAATTGATATTCATCTAGGAGAGAAAGAAGAAAAGCTCATAGATCATTAACCTTGGTCATAAGCAACTATGTTGCATCATAAGGCTTGCGGATCATCATGGAGTTCAAAGAAGAAGAAGAAAAAAAATAAGAGCAAATTCGTGCTGAAAACGTGTTATAAACTAGAGAATTAGAGAGAGATAGAATAGAGAAACAAAGTGTAGGAGGAGGTAAAAGTGTGTATTTCATTCTCATTAGACCCCTTTATATTGGAGTAATGTTTACATCATAAGGACATAACTAACAAATATTTACAGTGGACAACCACATTTATATAATATTTATAATATATGGTCATTTATAAAATGTCAATATACGAGATAATATGATTATAAATAGTTAACTTAATATAGTCAAATAATATGATCTTTCATAGTTTTTGAAATTACTGATATTTTAGATACTTTGCTTGTATATTTAATAAAATGTTAAAACCAGAAAATAATTTTTTTTTTTTTCGTGAATTACGGCGGGGCTATTACTGGGATTCAGTTTGTCCATGAACGATGACAGCGAGTGCAGTTAGGTAAAATGTGGGAAGTGAAAAATGAACATAAATCTGTGGCCGTTTCGATTCAATTCCATACATATTTGTATTTGTGTGGAGTCCGGAAGGCCAGGTCTCCTCTGAGATTCTGAAGCAGAGACAGCAGAGCTGACCAAACTCCGACGGGTATTTTTCTTGCTTCATTTCTCAAACAAACAAATCCCAAATCCAAATATCCCCACTACTCATACTTGATCAAAAACATTGCTACCCATCTACTTGCCAACTTGTATATGCATGAAATGAAGCCCTGGGCTGCTGACTTTCTCAGATTAGTCCAGAGAGAGTCTCGATTCAAGATGTATGAAATGCTTACTGAATTATGCTATTTGGGTTGTCCGTTTTCCTTCTGACAACACTTGAGATTTGACTTTCAATGCATTTTCATAACAGAATTACTTGCTCTTTAACTGTACAACTGTTCTACTAGCATCATATTTCTGCTATTGCTATTACTATTACTCATGCTTCAGTCTACTAAATTTGTTTTCTTTTAGTTACATAGATGGAATATTTGTTTGTTTTGTTCCAATTTTCTGTCTCAACATGTAAACGTGGTTAACTATCTGCCTGGTGTCTTTGTTTTCCTAGCCTTGTTGACTTGTTGTTTTAATTTTTTTATAGTTAGACGATGCTCGGAGTATCCTCAGCCTCTCCAATGCTAGCCCATGATTTCGCAATACGCTTTTTCTTTACCACTGTAAGTGCAATTTCAAGGGAACATTGCTAGTCTTAGTTTGTTATGAAACCTGCTTCTTATAGTAGATGCTTTACTCTGTAACGGCTTAGAAACTCTAATGGCTTATATGTTGGTAAATGTTTAAACTTGTTGTATTTACCCTTTTTGGTCCCCTCTTCTCCTTCAGCTTTTTTTGCTTCCTTTTATGTATTTATTTTATGTTAGACATACAAAGAAATAACCCTAGACATACAGAGTTTGGGACTCTTCTCTTCCCCCTGAATGTTATGTGATAGTAGTTTGTGGGTGGCTCCTCATTTCCGGTGGGCTGGGTTCTCAGTTTCTGCTTAAACTTGAATGATTTTGAAGTTGTTCAGTTTCCATGGAAGTTGTTGAATTTGAATGTTGGATGATATGTTTTGGAATATTGTTATCTAGAACTTCTCTTCAATTCTTGTTTTGGACTTTGGATTTATGATCCAACTCTTTCAGTTTTCAACCCAATGTGATGGTTTAAAAGGCGTAAGTACATTTTAAGATGGAAGCTTGTTTAGATTATTGATCAGGAAGAAGTAAAGACCAGTGATGTTAAGAAAAAGAAAAAACCTATATTTGCTTATCACCTTAGTGGTCTACCATATGGAAATGATGGTTGGAAGTGTTTGGGGGAGAAAAGATATAAAAATAAATAAAATCAATTCAGGGTCATACTTTTCCCCTTCGGGTTTGCCTGCCGCATGTGGTTATAATGCTTTCATCTCTTACTTCGTTTGGTCCATAAGGTTTTCCCTTAAAATGAAAGGAACATTGTGAGATGTGCCAAAAGCATCTTATGAAGTGTAATGAAGACAGCCTTAGATAACACCTGCTTTGGATGCACACAACAAACAAACATTGTCACTATCCAAGCGATGGAAGGGTAGAGATTTTTGGTGTCCTTTCCAGGCAAGAATTTTGGCCTTACAATTAGTAGCCAATATGTTTTTCTCTCATGTGAACAAATTGCTAGTGTGTGCATGCATGACAGATATGATCAATTCACATTCTAACTTTTGACTTGCATTATATTTGTAGTTCAAGTTGTCAGCTTATGGTATGCAAAGGAATGACGCATTGCTTCTAATTTTACTTTAAAGATTTTCCGTTCTCATTCTTTAAGTAATCAGCGTGCTTTACTTAATATATTGTGATTCTTCTGCAGCCTGATATTATAACTGTTGCACCAAATATCGGATCTCTACATGTGAATTGTTTTTCACAAAATCTGAATAGAGCAACTTGTGCACCAAGTATTTCTAAGAAGAAATGGGTATTGCATTCAACTGCAAAATTTGAAAATATGACTTTGACTGATGACGACAGGAAGACATTAGAAGCATGTCGTGATACTTTGTCTGCATTGAGTATCAGCAATGAAGAGGGAGACAAGATACTTGGGAAAGCTTTTGGTCTGATTCATTCACCCTACTGGGGTGAAGAAAGAAAAAACAAAGTTCCAAAATTTGAGATTGTATGCGAAAAGATGGACTACCTTAGGAGTTTAAACCTGTCTAACGATGATCTGGGTAAGTTGCTTAAAAAATTTCCAGAAGTTCTTGGATGTAACCTTGAACATGAGCTGAAAACCAATGTCCAAGTTTTGGAAAAGGAATGGGGAATAAAAGGAAAATCTCTTCGAAATCTCCTCCTTCGAAATCCAAGGGTGTTGGGTTACAATGTTGATTGTAAGGGAGATTGTATGGCACAATGCACCCGTTGCTGGGTTCGATTTTAGACTTCCTAGAAGAACTTCATTTTTGCATCCTTGTTCCAAATTTATTGCAATATGGTGAATTGGATTCAATGTTTACGTGTTTGTATAATTTGTAGGTCTACGATCTTTAAAAATCAAATACATGAAATTGAGAGGAAATACATGAAATTAATGTACTATGCTTTTGCGTCTTCTTTGACTCGTAAATAGTTCAATCATTCTGTGGAGAAGTTATGTGTTGTGAGTGCTTTTAAAAACTCTTTCATGGTTTCATTCTGTTAATTGTGTTACCGTATTTATATTTCGGACTTTGAAAGATGAAATTCAGGTTGTTGTTGTTAATGTGTAATTTTACTTTTCATAAAGATACATTATACTTCAAGTCATTACTGGTTTTGTCAAGGGACTAATATAGAGGCCAAGCAAAAGGAGAAATACATAAGAACAACAATAGGCAAATGAGGAAAATTCTTCTATGTAGTGAACCAGCAAATTCAGCATATCTCAACCTTGATATTTATAGGCAATTTTTTTATTTTTTAATAAAACAGGAATATACTTGATGTTATCCAATCATCTATTTTTGTTTGTGCAAATACACGTCAGTGCACTAAATATTATCTCAGACAAATGATAGTGCATTTCAGTTTTAATACATTTCGAAATCAGTCCACCCCACTTTGAGAATACCAAGTTCAGTAGATTTCTTTACAAAAAGTAGTCATTTTATCCCTCAAAGTGCTACAACCTAGAGGACTTTTCTTCCCTCTAGCACATGATGTTGAATTTTTTAAGTACCATTTTGAAAATTGTATTGCAAGCTTTTGTCTCCTAGTAGGATTAATTATGTAATATTATTTCCTTGGTTTTTTTTTTAGGGCATTTGGTTTAGGCCTAAACTTACGAAGATGATTAACTTTTACTTATCACAATAAATAATAATTATATGACTATTATAGGCCTAAACTGTTCATGTACATAACTATACTTTTGTAGCTCATCTAATTTGCTCTATATGTTGCTCATAATCAAAAATTTGATACTAAAACTGATACATTTGTTGAGACCTGAATTTTAGATTAGCTCATTAGTATTGAACCATAAATGATCAAACATGTCGAGTTTTAACGATTTTCAAACAAAGCTTTCACATCTTTGGAGATCTTTGAAAATGTCAGCTTTATCATCCTAGTAACTCGCAAGTCGCAACATCAATTAAACCATCATCCGGATCCCCTCAAGTTGTAGCACTGTTACAAGGTCAGCGCTAGAGTGACATACGCTAGAACTCATAAACACCTTCATAGTATCAAAGCCACAAACTGGTCAGACCGGGAGCGTTTCTACTATTACAAACTCGGATTGCACACTTATACAGTGTCTAGAAAAATAAAACTCTAGCATTACAAAGAGCACATCTTCCACTACCTTTCCCCTGTCCCCGGAGATACCCCACTCCACCAATTCATCGCCACTAGGACGCCAAATGTGCCGTCGTAAAAGGTATTTTACCACTACTGATTTGCCATTGCCAATATCATATGCTCTAACTATAATTACACAATGTCTTTGGTTTGGTAAAGACGTGGAGAAATTGTTTTAGCTTGGTGGAAACAAAATGCTTATCCTATGGATATAGAGTATAGCACCAAGCATGAATATATAATAAAAATGTGAGATCAAAAATCCGAAGGCCGTCAAAAATTAACAAGTCACAAAGATCTCATGTATTGTGCATTAGCAAAATCAGATTTGTCCTATACATCCTGTAGCTGATAACAGATCCTATTCATTTTTCCATACATCCAGAAACTGAAAGCTCTTAATCCCAATACTATCCCTATGCATGGCAAAAGTTGGTTTGATATGTTTCTGATGCAGATTACAGACATCCCCTAAACCCAACAACATATCTCTAACCTTTCAGGAACATGTTTCTGAACTCATCATTAGATTTTGGCTTTTCATCATCTGGATCCTGAGTTTTTGGCTTATTCGTGATCCAACCAAGTGCAGCAACATTCCTCGGAACCGCAAATGTGTTCTTCCTCTTAATCGCGCTGTCACTTCCTTGGCTTGCTCTAGGTTCATTGGGGGTCTCACCAGATCCACTGGCTGTGCCAGTTTGATCAGTGTGCCCTGTCAGTTTGTATTCATATGTGAGAATAAATAGTTAACATAATAAGAAATGCATGAAACTGGAAAATACATCATGACCACAAGGCAGAAAAGAAATTCAAATACATTTCTCATCTCAGCAAAAGATTTGAAATCAGACTGATGGTTAGGTACGTATATACCTACATATATGGCTACATGTGAACAATCAAATACATAATTCACTGAAAATCGGGGTAACAAGTCCTTCAAGCTTACAAGAAATGCATGTCGAGTCAGAAACAGGCTAGTCTTCAAATATAACATGAAATCCTAATCAACAGGCAATATGTTGAGTCGTGCCTACTCACTTGCATTTCTCAAACTCTATTCAGGTAATGTTTAACAAAATGAAATTGACAAAAAATTTGGAAAGCCACTTGTGAAGATGCTGAAAGTCCCCTTTTCCAAACTTCAATGCTAAATACTGATGAAAATGTGGCTTGCAGAACTCGAAGCACTGGGGTTTACATTTTTTAACTTTGTTCCCCTGCTGGGCATTATGTAATGACTAGGTGTGTCTTACTGGTATTTATTGCTTATGGTAAAATTAAAATAAAAAAATAATAATAATAATAATAATAAAATTCTATTGCTTATCCACAAAAAATAAAAGAAACTGAAAGCTTCTTTCAAACCAGCAAGCACTACCACTCCTTTACTAACAAGGTTCTAGCCAGAACAAACATACACAAATGAGCTCAATAAACAAATAAATAACCAATAAAAAAAAAGCAAAATAAATCGAATAAATTCCTAACCCATTGCAAAGGTGCATATTAGCTTTGATAATTGCTAACTATACTGCTATCGCAATGGAGACCTTTTTCTTTGTTTGAGTACCACTATGCAGACCTGAGTATCCCTTTACCAGGAAAATGATATAAGAGATGAGGGCTTTTCTGTTCCCATATCTGACACAGAAAACACCCAAAAACCATGAACTTCATACCCTCAAAACCATTGTAGATTCTAATTATTAGGACCAAATGATGCTGATTTTTACATAAACTACGGATTCCGTTAAATATTAGAATTATTTTCATGCATCACTATCCAAATCTTCTATATTTTGCGATCCCACCATGAATAGGTCCAAATAAGTCATCAACCCAAAAAAGTAAACAAGAAAACCGAAGATGTAGAGCCTAGTACAAACAAAACGTCTTAGATATGAAAACGAAATCATGGTTGTACACTATTCACCAGCATGGTTCTACACAGATGAACACGAAATGTGCATACAAAGAAATTATAAAACTCATTTGGCCTACCATGTTCTTTCTTGCCACGCTTTGGATTTGATCGTGCAATGCTCAGCTTCCTGTCTAGGAGTGTCTGTTTATTTTTTGCTATGGCTGCAGCAAGGTGTGCATCATCTGAGAAGTCCACATATGCTAGTCCCTTCATAAGTCGATTAAAAGGAAAACAAAATTTCAGAATCCTCTACGCATAAAAAAAATTAAACAAATACAAAAAATTCAAAAAAGAAACATGTGAATGCAAAGAACACACTTTAGTCACAAAATAGCATAATGGAAACATGAATATTATAGAGAAAAGGAAAAGTATAGAAACATAGCCTGCATATACTTGATTCTGTTTTCAGTATTACAGATACGCTGCATATACTCTAGTGGTAAGATAAATGAGAGAGAATTTCGGCATTGCAGTTTACAACTTGATACAAGCATAATGCCCGATATAATAATATGAGCTCTCTTGTCCCTTACAGGAGATCTACTGCTCACTAATCCTAATCTAATCATGATCTGTACACCTAGGCCAGTCCACTACTTTTGTATCAGACCAATACAATAATTCAGACAATCCTTGTGGATGTGTCTCAAGACTCATACCAATGCAAGAATGTATGACATCTAGGTGCTAGATTATAATATATCAGTACAAAACCTTCAAGCCAAGTACGAAGACAGGAAAATAATTACAGCTGAGAGAGAGAGAGAGAGAGAGAGAGAGAGACCCTTGAATTTCCAGTGAACTTGTCCTTCAGTATTCGAATAGCAACAACTCCTCCAACATCACTGAAGAACTGATAAAGATGTTCATTATTTGCCTGCAAAAGTTATCACCCACAGTATAAGATCATACATTAACCAAAAGAAAAGTAACAGATATTAAGATCATGCATGTGCTCCTAAATACAAGAGAATAAGGAGGGATGCTGGGGGTGTATGCTTGCCTTTAAGCTAAGGTTTGATACAAAAGCAGTGCATTGGTCAGCGTATACTTTTGTTTTCTCTAGAACAGGCTCTTTCATCTCATTTTGTACATCTTTGGCCCCCTTGGCTTTCATCTCTTTCCCTTCATTTTGTTCAGCTTTGTTCTGCACCTCATAATCCTTCCCATGCACTTTCTTTTGCTTTTGAGTTGCATCCTTTTGCCTCTTTGCTGGAGGTTGTTCATCACTTACATCTGAAGCTTGCTTTCTCTTCTCACGCACATTCTTTTTGAGAGAATTCTCCCTCTCTTCAGTCAATTTGGATTCTTGCTTGGACCTTAATAGTTGAAGCTCTTGCAGACGGGGAGCAACCTAAAAAAAGTTGAAGTCAAGTATACCCACTCAATTAATACCTTCAATCAGTTATCATGATAAGTTCATTCATGTATTCTGTGGGCAATGGAATGAGCAGACAAGAAACAAGGTTGCATTTGAAGAACAAAACTCTGCAGGTGTCATGGTCCATCAAAACAGGTTATTGTAAATTTTGTAATTCATTAAAATTTCTGGTGTAGGTCTATTAAAAAAATACATGCACTAGTAATGGTTTGACTAGCATTCGATCATTCACAGAGAATTCATCCTTCCAATATAATCAATCAATTTTTATTTGTTAAGTAATATATCTCCATAAAGGTTTCCAAAGCTGTGTGGGTCGCACAAACCTTATGAACCACAACCCTCAACGGCAAACATGCTGATAATATTTTATTGTTAAACTGATCTCTGACCCATATATAAAAGAAAATTTCTAAGATGAAATATATAAAGGAAAATTATGCAAATCTTCACACAGATCATCACATGATTTCATTTTCTATACAACTAATATCCAATTTGCCAATGAAATACATCATATTTGTGATTAAAAAAAATGCCTGAATCTCGACATGAACATTCAGTTTGAATTGTACAGAGTGAAGATGTACCTTACGTTCTGCATAGTCGAAATCATCCAACGACCCAAACTCCCTCTCAAAGCGCAACCACAAGTAGCAAATGTCCTGAATTATTCTGTTTTTAGAAGGGTGCAGGCATCATCTAATCCAAAAATAAATTATGTAGCAAGTGACTGAACTCCTACTTAATACTAAATCTGATGCAATCCCAGAATCAAAATCAAATGAAGAACAAGGAAATCATGTGAGAGAAGGATCTTTAGGATTTATTTTGAAATTCTTTGCAAAAAAAATAAAAATAAATAAAAGATATGCCGTGGCCCCTTTATCTAAATTTCTAGAACTTGAATACCCTTTCAGAAATTAATCTCAGCCCTTAGATGAAAACACAGTCAACAAGTCTACTCTACCAGCAAAACTAAAAGCTCAGTAACTTGACAAATAGAATTCGAACAGCTATAAGCCAAGTGACTATTTATTCTAAAAGACATTTTCATCCATGACACCGGCACCTAATAAATTGATCATGTGATGAAGAAAGACTCACAATAAATATAAGACCCAAAAGGAAGCCATGCAAAAGGTTTGTTTGTATGACATATTAGGAAAGAATAAGACCTTACCTCTGAACCAGTGCCGGGGAATTTTTTACTGTAGCATCTCCTATATATGGACCGAGCTTCATTCACATGGCCCGATTCAATTTCCATTGCTATATAACCTAGCCAGGCTTCCATCATCGTACCACTAATAGAACAAATAGAATATTAAGCATGATGTTATTGTTCAACAAGCATGTCAATGTAATAAACTAAAATGTCCAAAATCTAGCACGGACCTGATCTTCAGTAAACTTTCCCAAACCCCCCGAGCAGCAACTAAATCTTTTCCCAGATGTAGCTCTAGGCGGGCCCAATAAGCATACAAACGTAACAGGACATCTGTGTTCTTCATCTGTGGTGATAGGTAATCCGATGCAGACTGGAAGGTAAATTGTTAGAATTTACATTTATGTAGAAACAATAATTTTTGTTTACCATAAGCAGAAACTAAGAGAGTACATGTAAAATGGGAAAGTGGACCATCAAAAAGAACAGTAGACAACCAACCTCCCTCCCAAGTAACCTTAGCACAAACAATACTATCTAGAAAATGCAAATTGTTAGATGATTTAATGGTTTCAGAATCTAGCCTGAGAACCTATAAATTGGAGGCTTCGGATCATTAGACCACAACAAGGAACACCCCCACATCCATCCATTTCCTTTCATGAAATAATGAAAAGAATGGAACTGCAAATTATTCTTTGCTCATAAGCAATTGTAGAAGTTTAAACTTGAGATCCTTATCCCTCTCAGTGCTAAAGATTAGACCAATGAACTATTTGTTTGCATAAGCAAAAGAGAACAAACCTGAAATGTATCCCTCAACAATGAATAATCCAAGGCGTGCTCTCCTTCAACGGGGCATGATAGTCTTCGTCTTAAGCCATCTATGCGGGTGAGAAACAACTCCACGTACTGAAGCAAAGAGGTCAAATAATCAAATCGATATTTATCACATCTGAGCATATTTAATTGCAAAAAACAGACCGAGAGCTCAAATATAACATGATCAGTTACCTCATCAAGGGTTGAAAAGGTACATTGCTGGGACTTGCAAAACACCTGAGTGAAAAAAAAAAAAAAAAAAAATTAAGTGGTGGAGAACTGCACAAAAGTGAAGCAGAATGGACACTGGACAATATAATTACTAAAACAAAGTAGCTAGTTTTTCTTTTTATTTCAATTTTTGTTTTGCTAACAGGACCAATAGTCTTTATACATGCAAATAATTTGTTAAGACTAACTCTAGTGAGAAGTAAATCGTGTAACTAGCATTGCATTTACACTTCAAAGAATTCAGTAGTCATTTAATACTACAATGCCTTTAAAGTCCAATGTTTTCTAATATCAAGAATGTTGGTCATCTATTCTTGTAATGGAAACCCAAAACTGAAACTACTTCCCTTCTTCACTAATGCAAACAACAAGGTGATAGCTAGAAACTATTTATCAAACTGAGGGTGTGATAGCTAGAAACTATGTATATGATTGAAGGAATGATGGCTAAAAAGAAGAAAACATTTCATAGAGAGCACAGAAGAACCCAAAAGGGAGTAAAAAGTACACCTAACAGGAATTCAGACCAGGACAAATAGAAATTGACAAATCTAGGATTGATATAGCTCGGGTGGTATAACAACGTAAGCACGAAGAGTGACATAGCCAGAGTGTCTGTTCAATAATAGCTTCTTTATCTTCTTCTTCTTTTGTCCTTTTTCTTTTATTTTTTGGCTTGGGACATCTTTATAATGACTAGGCAGCTATAAAAATTTTCCATTTGATAGACATATAATGTCTAAAGCAGCTTAATAATCAGATAAGAAACAAGTTTTCCAACAATAGTTATCAATATAGAAATTAAACTAATCAAACAGAAGCCCCTAAGACAATGCTCTCGCCAAAGAAGATTAACATTTGAAACATACAGCTGCAATCTCTTTCTCAGAAGCATGGCCACGCTCCAAGGAAAGCAAATATCTGACCCAAAGTTCTCCAACCCAGGGGCAATTCTTTACGGCCCTAGAATAAACGTTGCTTATAATTCCGCCAACCTGAAAGGAAAAAAGAAAAATATAATTGCTTGGACAGCAATGGTTGCACGCAGAACAGGAAAGATATAATGAGATAAAGAAGAACCTTCAAAGTTTTGTCCAAATAGGAAGTATAATCAAGCCAGAGCTGACTGGCTATAGGAAACTCAGCAATAGCCCGTTCATACAACACTTGAACACGGGCAGGATCTCCAGAAGATTGCTCAAATTTCAAGTAGTTCTACAAAAAAGGAAAAATAAATTAATCTCCCCCAAACTGAGAATCTTTTAACATAAAGATAAGTAAATGTATAAATGGAGCATCACATTGACAACCCTAAACAAAAGAGTGGAAAAACACCAAGAGTATTTTCTGCTGTTTTCTTAGTCATGTATTACTGTCTACATTTGCACTTCTTAATTTTTGTTAAGAAATAATTTCATTTCTCTTTGAGAAAAGAGGGGGAAAAAATCAGATAAGGTCAAGAATATTGAAGGGCGCACCCACCAACAAAAAGAAGGTATAATATAGTTTCAGAAATAAACAGCTCTCTGTTTTAACATTCCAGGAAGCAAAAATTTCAACTGATAATTACCATGAACTTTTCAAGTCTTTCTATCTCAGGCATATCATGCTGACTGATTTGTTCTTCAAAATGAACACGGGCATTATAAATTTCCAATGCCTTTTGGTATGCTGCGGCAACATGAGATGAAATACCATCCTGATCACTGAAGCCAGTGTCAACAATGGTTCCTTGTTCCATCTCCCATGCCTTGTAAGCCAAAAGTGTTGATCTCATATTAACATGGGGAACTGATAGCTGACGTTGGAATATAACACGAATGCGCTGAATTTGCTTCTCTCTTGCCTGCTATGTAAGAAGCATTCAGATCTCCGAATCTATTTAAACAATTAAAAGCAACTCTTTTCTAGTCAATCTTATAATAAAAACAGCAAACAAAAACTACTAAGCAACAAGTGAGATCAAAAGAAGACTGAAAAGTACAACCTACTAACCTGAGTGTCAGTCCCATCGATAGTATCATATATAGCTTGCTCAAACTCCCTGTAAGCTTCCCATATCTTATTGCCTTCAGATACATGCAAACCAGCTGCAGTAAGAGCACGCTCAAATAAATCTCTTGCCTTGGAAATACCAGCAGGTGAAGATTCTTTTACTGAAGGATCATTTTCTCGAACAAAATTTAAGTAGTCTCGCCAAAGAGAGATGGACTGCATTTGAAGGTAATGTAGTTGACAGTCAAGATTACAATCGAGCGATTATTCAATAGTTAAAAGAACATGAGCACAGTAAGCGGATGGATTATCATTCCATATTTAAGACGTTGCAAAGCTTTATATGATTATGATTGCCATAAACAGTATACAGCACCAAAAGCCCACACGACACTATTGATTTGATCCTTAACCTTAAAGACACTAGACACTGATTCGCGGATTTAAAGTAAAGAAGTAGAACCAACCAGATAATCAGAGACTCCTTGCTCATAAAGCTTTTCAACTGTAGAAAACGTCTCGGGTCCGGAGCCCATAGCAAGTTCGTCCTTAGCCCAATCCTGCCACATGGAGGGGGTTAACGGCAACAGCTTACTCATAGCTTCCCTCGCTCGCCTCAGCTTTTCAATGTCAGCCATTTTCCTCAGAATCTTAATGTACTGTATTCAAAATTCCAGGTTTATTCGGCAACTAAAAACATAGGGCAAATCGCATATATGCATAGCTAAATGAGAATGTGAAAGCTTACTTGGACATGGGCATCGTAGTTGGAGGGGTTGGTTGCGAGCTCGGTTTCGAGGGTTTGAATCTCCAGGTTTTGCTGGGATTGGTCTTCGTCATCGGAGCCAGAGTCGGAATCGGAATCGGAGCTGGAGGAGTTAGGATTTTGGTCAGCGGCATCCAGCATGGGTTGGTCTCCATTGTTGTTCTCTTGCGAAGTCACGGTCTCTGGTTCAGGATTTAGGGTTTCTTCCTCCATCTCTGATTTCTATTGGGTTTTTCTTCTCTCTCTCTCTCTCTCTCTCTGGAGTCGAATGGGTTTTGTTGCATTTCATTACAAACGGTTAAACATGATTCCTAGGGGCTTTGTCCGTCGTTATAAAACGGGTTCAACCCGCGTGGTTAAAAAGCAACCCGTATAAGTTATTTACAATTTTACATGTCACTCCACTAACACGAAATAATATGTAATTCATTTATAAAAGAAACGGGTCACCCATTCAAAATAAATAATTTTAAATATATTTAGCATTTTAATAAAATGTTTAAATTAGGTCAAATGGTGACCCGTTTATACGGCTTAAAGCCTATATCTTTCTCTTAGAATGAGTGTGTCGTTGTGTAATACCTTAGAAATTCGTTATTAATTTCTTGGAATTTCCTGGAATTAATAAAGTGTTTATTAGTAGAATTTTCTGGTTCGAGGGTGAAGCGAAAGTGTTTCAGACGAATAATTACTCGAAACATTTTATTTTCGAGGAGTCAAATGATTGATTTTTTATTCATTAAGTTTCTCTTAAAACTTCCTTCACGATAGTCGTAGAGCCCGTCGATACGAGTTCGTGGATATAGTGGAACGCGAAAATCGAAGTTCATATGAGGAAATTATGGCCATCGGAAAAAGTTTTCATTTTGAGATAAATAGAAAAATTTGGAAACAAATCAGAAAAAAAAAAAAAAAAAAAAACCTACTTGCTAAAAAAGGAAAATCCGGGTCCGATTCGCTCTCGAGCCGCCTCCGGCCCAGATTTCTTCTTCCAACCGTATCTCAGCCGTTCGGCTACCGTTGGCCGCGCCACCGATCCCATTCGCTTTGTCTCTCCTCTCTCCCCAAGTCTATGGCAACATCGTCACTCAATTCGATCTGTGGAAGGTGTAGCAAGGCTGAGAAACTCTATGGCAGCGCTGCGTCAGGGGCTTGTCGGAACTCGTGATTCCGGCCACCTCAAGCGACAATTCTTGAGGGCTTTTGGAGCCCAGAGGATGTAGATACCTCCCTCCAAGCGGCTTGCAATGATTCAAAATGTGGAGAACGAATTTTGGAATTGAAATTTATAGGGTTTCAATCGACCCTCTTCCTTTCAAGGTAAATTCTAGCCAAATAGCTTTGATCCGGACTTTGTGCTAGTTGTGAAAGTTGTTGTACATGTTGAGATGAAGATTTTCGCATAGGTATCATGACCTAATTTGGGGTTGCCAGCAACGCGTGGACCCCACACTCAGCCACTGTCGGCTGCGCGTGAAGGAGAGTTCGGCCAGATTTTTGGGTTCTGTTTTCATGGTTGTGACCTGCTTGTCAATACGAGCTTATCAATATATCATAAGGTCATATTGTGATAAATTGAAGCATGCTAGATTTACGTAATTTCAGTTTTCTCGGTTTACGATCCGTGAGGATCCAACTGTTGGATCATCTTATAATTTTGAGAAATTGATCCTAGAAGTGGTCCTAAGACCTTGGGAGGTCTCAGATGAAGTTTTGCTTCGATTGACGAAATCTTCGGTTTTTGGTTCAAGTGCGCGGTTCGAACCGTAACCGCTTTTGTTTTAATCGTGTACAAAGTTGAGACCTTATTTTATTTAGGTGCTTGTTTGAGAGAGTTCTGTATTTTATCTCGGCTGTGAGAGAAGACGTAGCTGAATTTAGAGGTGAGTAATCTCACAAGATTCATTTATGAACAGAGTCACTTTATTTTTCATATTTATTTGATAAATTGTGAAATCATTTTTGAAAATGAATATTTGTTTAAAGGATTAAATTTAGTTTAGTCCCTTGAACTTTAGGGCTAAAATCAGTTTGGTCCCTCTTTCTGAAAATCTTCTCTATGGTCCGTATACTCTCAAATGACATCACCCGAGTCCAAAATTTGAATTTGGCTCAAAAAGTGACGTCAGCTGCTGACATAGGGCCCCATTTTTCAGCATTTAACCCTCATTTGGATGAAATATCCAAACTACCCCTTATTACCTTTGACTCAGCCTTTGACCCCATACACTTTTCCTCATCTCTCCTCCTCCTCTTCTTCTTCTTCTTCTTCTTCTTCTTCTCAATCCATCTCTCCGACCCAATTTCCATCTTCAAATCCCAATCCCAAACCCTAATCAAAGCCCCAAAACCTAAGAGCTCATCTCTCTCTCTCTCTTCACCTCTACCATGAACTCAACCAAAATTCACATCCCAGAAATTAAAAATCAAAATCAAATCCCAACAGTGGCTCACTCAACATTGACGTCGAGGACCTCAGCACTTCCTCCTACTACTCCATCGCCGCCACGTCTCCTCCTCGCCGCCGACACCAAAACTCGCGGACTTATCGCCTGCAGCACCGACGTCGGCGTCGCGACCTTCGCCAACAAGTTCCCCGGAGTATTCGCACCCACGTGTCTCTCCCCGTCCAACGCCCTCAACGCCCAGCTCCAGTGTCCTCCCGTCTCCGGCATGTCCACGGCGCTAGAATTCGCCAGTGAGATCGTCGACACGTGGCTCAACACTCCCTTCAAAGCGCCCTGTCCTGCGTCGAAGTCGAAACCTTGGCAAGAAATTAGAGCTGATTCTGATTTGAAGGAGAGCTCTTGCTCCATCTGCTGTTTGGTGAAGAATCGGAATTTGAATCCGATTGATATAATTTCGGGTCGTTCAATGAAGATACTGAGTTCTTTATCAAGTGGGATGGGAAATGGGATATGTTCTTTGATGAAGATCTCAAGGCTGTGAACAAGGCTATTGATCAAGAAATTGGAGAATGGGGGTAAGTGAGTGACTGGTGATTATGTCTATGAATTATGTACTCTCACAAATAAGATCCGCTCTCTATAAATAGGTGTTCTCCTCCCTCCCTTATTCCTATTTGCTTCAATTCTTGTTTTAGGGTTTTGGATTGAATCCCAAATCTGTTTATGTGATTGGGAGCAGTTTGGAAAATTGGATTTTGTCTAGGTTGAGCTTAGTTTGATATCATGGATATGGATTTTGTTGAAAGTTGATGAGGTCGAGGAGGGTTTGGAGTGGGGCGGTGGCGGTCGTGCTCTGTATTGGGGTGGTCGGTTGGAATTGCAGGTGTAGAGAGAAGAGAGGAGTGTGATTAGAAGAAAAACGGAGGCGAGGTGGTCAGAGGAAGGTGTAGGGAGGATCTGGATTAGGTGGACGATCTGGTCTAGGGATTGAATTGAAAAAGGAGGAGGAGCTTGACACATTCGATACTAGTTTTGATCGAATTGAAGAAGAAGGTTCAAAGGCAGAATGTCCGTTTTACCCTTCTTGAATGGTCAAATACTGAAAAGTGGGGCCCTATGTCTGCTCCAAGTCAGTAGCTGACGTCACTTTTGGAGTCAAACTCAAATTTTGGACTCGGGTAATGTCATTTGAGAGTATAGGGACCATTGAGATCAATTTTCAGAAAGAGGGACCAAACTGATTTTAGCCCTAAAGTTCAAGGGACTAAACTGAATTTAATCCTTGTTTAAATTATATGAACTTGATCATCTACGGTTCATAGGTAAGTAAAAATGAGGTTTTATTATAAAAATAAATTTTCTCGAGTTTTGCGATTGTGGACTATAGTTGGTATTAGTGGCATTCCTGAGTTAATGACTACGTGTGTGTGTATATATATATAGGGCAAATTACTGTTTAGTCCCTGAAGTATGGCTTCATCCTCGTTTCAGTCCCTGCCTTTCTGATTTAATCCCAAAAGTCCCTGAACTCACAATTTTCAATCCAACCAGTCCATCTCCTCCATTTCCTCCGGTTGCTCGATGACGTGTCAGTCATTCCTTGCCAGCTCAGCGCCACGTAAGACACGGATTGTGTAAAGTGACGAGAATGCCCCTGCTTCAGTTTTTTCCAAAATTTCCTTCAAAATGACCCATTTGGTTGTGTAGAGAGGGGAGAGAGCTCTGTGGTAGTTTGAAACTTTGGAGATGATCATGGAGTTGAGGTGAGAAATGGGGGTCGGAGTGGGTGTTGGTACGAAGTGGGTGTAGAAATTTTCTCTGGGCACCCACGACCTCTGCCTCCTTCACCGGCCGTCACTACAAGACTCCTCATCCGGCGACGACATGGCGGCGTACCGGTCACGATCGACGCGTCTCCTCGTCGTGGTTCCTCCTGTGGTCACCGATTGTCCATGCATGGAGCGAGGAGAGAGAATCGAAGCCTGAAAGGTTTTGGGTTTCTGGAGGATTTTCACCTTTTCCGGCGACTCGATCCGGCCATTACCAGTGACGATTGAGGTGAGGAAACCCTTCTCCTCTTCATTCTCTACACGCTAGTATAACTTGTTCTTGGATTTGATTGAGTTTTGACGATTTGTGGTTTTGGGTTATTTCGGGTATTGTTGGAACCACCGTCCATGGTGGCGGTTCTCCGGTTTCTGGGTTCAGTTCAACGTTTAGAGGCACGAATTGATGTCTGCTAGAGCTTAATTTCTTTAGAAAATTGAAATGGTGAGTTGGTTATATTCGACCACCGCTGCACCATAGCTGGTGGTGGCTGCCTTGGTTATTCCTCTTCTTAATTTGCGTCATGAATTACAAGTGGATGTTGATGATGGTTAAATTTTCAGAAGCTGCGAATAGGGTGATATTGGATTTCGTCGAGTTCTTGGTGGAATGGCCGAGAATTGGAATTGGATTAGAGTGTTCTGGTGACTAGTATAGCTCCGGCTCCACCATGTCGGGTCTACTCTACTGGAAGAAGTAGCACAGCCACGACCAGCTGGTCGCGCAGCTTGGAGTCATGGGAGCTCCGCTCGGCCCCCCTCCACGTCAGCATCTCTAACCCTCTACCTTACCTCAGCATCAAGGAGGCTCCCATCGTAAGCTTTCACAGCTCCTCTGGTTTTTTCTTCTTCTTTTTTCATTCAAATTTTGATCGTCTTTTTTTTTTTTTTTGGTTTTTTTTTGTGTGGGTTAGGTTTGATTTGGCTGGTCTCATTTGAATTGAGGAAATCCCTCTCAGGTTTGATTTGCTTTGAGGGTTTGTAGTCAAATTTTGGAAAAAACTGAAGCAGGGGCATTCTCGTCACTTTACACAATCCGTGTCTTACGTGGCGCTGAGCTGGCAAGGAATGACTGACACGTCATCGAGCAACCGGAGGAAATGGAGGAGATGGACTGGTTGGACTGAAAATTGTGAGTTCAGGGACTTTTGGGATTAAATCAGAAAGGCAGGGACTGAAACGATGATGAAGCCATACTTCAGGGGCTAAACAATAATTTGCCCATATATATATGTGTGTGTGTGTGTGTGTGTTTATGTGAAATATATATGTATTGGTGGAATTGTTGTGATGCAAACAATATTTGTGAGTGAGTTCATATTATTGTTTTGGGGTATGACTTTTCGGGAAACCATACGCTGTGGGAAATGGTATTTTATATTGTTTTGAAAAGTGTTTGAAGATTTAGGAGTCACAAGTTGTGATTTCTTCTTTTTGAGATTTGGGTAAGATTTTGGGTCCAGCGCGACTCGTTTAAATATTTTGATCTAAGGGTCAGGTTGGCCTAAGGATCTGGGGTTGCAGGTTGTAACCTCAGTGTAGGAATATCAGGATATCAAGCCTTTGGTCGGGTGATTGGTTACGATTCAATTAGAGTTCTAGTATGTCTGCCGTTACTATCATAGGGCATAACTTTGTGTTATGGCACTTGTAGGTATTGACTTGGATACACATTTACGCAAGCGTACGTATCATTGTCAAGATAGGGAAATATTATGCCCAAAGTTTATCGTACCACGGGGATTAGTGGCTAACCCACAATCCTTGGGTAATCGGAAATAAAGACACTTAGCAAACAACGAAAAGAAAAAGAAAATAAATAAAAAGGCTAATCTAAGGCACCAAGCCTTAACAATGCTCGGCTTTGATTTTCACCAAAGCCTAATCAAAACTAAGAGCCTAGTGGTGGATATGCACAAATGAGTGGAAGAGTTTAATGTTTGGGGGTTGATTCTAACTTAACAAATAATAATGATATGTAAAGCAATAAAAAATAAAAATGAAATGTAAACAATAAAAATGAAAATGCCGGGTGTTAGGGAGGTTCCTTCACCCAAATCTCATGTGTTGGAAGCTAATCTAATATAGATGCATATTTCCTATTTTGGCGGTAGTCGTATCCAAGGCGGTTCAAGGCTCAAGGACCGAAATTCCCTTTCATGGTATTCCTACTCCGGTTCAAGGGCCGTAGGGACTCACTTGGCATGAATTAGAGCCGGTTCAATGGTCACTAATTCACATCAAGAGGCGTAGAGATCGAGGAATTAGACTACTAAGCGACCCGCCCGCGCAATCACGCAACGGGTGTAAATCACCATGCTTATAACCCCTCGAATACGAAATTGAAGGTTTCTAGCTTAGGAATTAGAGGAAGTCAAGCCCCTAACTCCATCCTAGACATGCTCAAAATACACACCCTCGAGTTGACTAGGCTCCTAGACATGCATTTTAACCCAACAAAAATAGATATAAGCATCCATCATATGAAAATTGCATCATTACATTAAATTAAACATCTTTTACACAAAATTTGGGTTAGGGACACAACCCTAAAACCCAACAAGAAAATTACTCACAACCCATAATCATAGACATCAAAATTACAAAATTCAAATACAAAAGAGAAGAGAAGTGTAGGAGAAAACAAGAATAATCACAACTAGCTAAAAAGCTAGCATGACTAGTCTTGAATTATAACTCCCACAATTACCCAAATCTTGAATCTTGTAGAGGTTGAGCCATTTGATAGATCCTTGAAGCTTTGTGTGAGTAAATCCTTAAAATCCCTAAAATAAAACTAAAGAAAAGAGGAAAAATAGAGGAGAAGGAGGAGAGAGAGAGAGAGAGAGAGAGAGAGAGAGAGAGAGAGCAGCCCAAAGGGGCTGCCTCTATTTGGTGTGGTGCGGCTACTGTTCTGTGGTAGAGACGAATGAATAGGGTTGGAGCTATATATACTTATCAAGAGACAAGAGAGAATGGGTTGGATATGTGGCTGGTCGTGAGAGAAAGGAAGAAGAGAGGGACATGTGGCAGCATGGGATAGGAGAGAGGAAAAAAGAAAAGAAAAAGAAAAAAAAATAAAATAAAGAAAGAAGAAGAGGCAGCACGTGGTGGTGGTTGGGGGGAAAGGAAAATGTTGATTCTGATGCTGACGTCATCATGACGTCAGCAAAGGCCTTTTTTAAATTTTGGTTTTCTTTTCCTTTTCTTCTCTTCTCTTTTCTTCTTTCTTTTTTTCTTCTTTCATCTCCCTTCTCAATTCATTTCCACAAATACTATCGGAGGCAAATAAATTCCGCTTCCTTGATGGAGTTGACCATGTTGACCCGCTTTGACTATTTCGTCTTTTTGTCGGAAATTTTATTTTGCTCAATTTTCTACCATTTTTCTCTCGATTTCCGTAATTCCGCTTATTTCCTACACAACAAATAAAATTGGATTAACTACACTATAATTGGCTCAAGTATCAACATATTTCTAGTGTTTTGGATACAATTACATGCATAAAAATGCGTGTAATCAGGTATATGTTTTTAAAAGAGTTTCGGGTGTGTATTTTCTTTTATTGTCTAGGTTGGACTGAAGTTTCATATTGAATTGTTAGGTTAACAATTTATATGATTTTGTCACGGTGTGACTTATGTTGTTTCTTTTGGGAAAAGAATATTGGTTTTTAAGGAATCATGGTGTGTGTTTCTTTTCCTTGAGTTGAAAGGTTTTCCTCAAGATATGTATGAGTTGCTTTCTTAAATGGAATGAGTGGATTTCTCGTGATTTTGGTGTGAGTTATCGCTGGTGAAGCTGAGTTGTAGTAGCAGCTGTACGGGTATGAAGCTATTTTTGTGGTTTTACTGCTGTTAAGACTTCCGCTGTGTAGTGAGCTCTGAGGAGCAATTACTTATTATTTTGTTATGCAACTTAATTCTTAAACTTGTGTAATATAATATATGACTCTATGGAGCGAGTCTGTATTGACATTTGTAAACTTAGTTAACTTGTTGCGTAGTTTTAAATGAAAAAGTTTCTACGTATTTTGGGTGATTAATTGGTTGAGTTATTGCGTTTTGGATTTTGAATTTCTTTATTCAAAATCCGGGGTGTGACACGCTGCTCTCTCTTTATTCTAGTCCACCACGACTAGATTTTCAACGTCAGCTCCAGTCGATCACCCCAACCTTGGGCGCTGATGGCATCCCTTCCCACGGATTCAAGATGTGCAAAGGATACAAAGACGATCTTGATTATCTCTCTACTATGGATACCGCACTTAACCATTCTTGAATGGCTTTGATATGGCATCATCTGCTTGTTGTCGGGCCATCAATTGGGATTCCAGTGATGAAGGGCTGCAATTCTCTACCCAAGCTTGTCGTCGTCAATCTGGTTCCAACTAGATTCAGCGCTCAAGGATTTTGGATGGGGCTTTCAATTGGTGCAACTGGTTTCTCTGTGGTTGCAGCAAGAAGATATGGTGATGGCGCTATTGACCAGGCTTGGTAGAGGCGCAGGCCGCCGAACACTGCCAAACTGTGAGATGGAGATGGGCTTGGTGTTGGGCCTCTCTGCATAGGATTTTAGGTTTTTGATTGGGCCTGGTTTGGGTCTGGTCTTACGCTCTTTAAATCCTTTATTTAGTTTTATTTTACTTTGCCTATCACTATGTCTTTGTTACGTAGTTCATAGGCTCGTTTGAATAAGTGAGCATGGGTATTGTCATATGATTGGACCTAATCTATGTATCGCTGTGGTTCTTACCACAAACTCTTTATCTACCCATAAATGGTAGAGGGAGGATATGTAATGACCCTTTCTAGCTTGAGTATTAATATATCAACATGATATTTTCAGCAACAATAACCAAAAAAAAAAAATGGCTTAAAGCCTTAAATTGGTCACAAAATTGAATTGGACACAACTTGTTGATTAAGGACAAGTTTGTGATTATATTTATTGCTTTTACAAAAATCAGTTTTTTTCTAAAATTTCAAGTTTTTGTTGTAGAGAAACTGAAATTGAGAGAAATTCGTTGTGTGTTCTCATTGATAATAGGGGCCTCTTTATATAGAGGATTACAATGCATAGAGTCTGAATCATACAAGGAAATATAATCTCTAGATTCTTCTAATTAAACCCTATTACCACTAGGTCAAGTAACCTAGAGTTTGGGCCAAACACAAATTAGGGTTTTACTTGAACACTCCCCCTTGTGTTGCCCAAACGCGGTGCTTCTCTCGTTGCCTCATTAAAAACCTTGCCGAGTAACAAAAACCCAGTGGGACAAAAATAACCTCGGTCGAAGGGGAAAAAGAGCACAACACACCCTTCACGTTTCGAGACGAGCATGTAGACATCTCCCCCTGATGTCTGCGCCTCCCCCTGATGACTACGATCATGGAAGTTCAGATAATTTCCGCAAGCCAATTCTTGCCACATGTTTCTCGAACGTGGATTTGGGCAATCACTTAGTAAACAAGTCTGCCACATTGTCCTCAGATCGAACCTGGTTCACTTTGATCTTGAGGAGCTTCTGTTGTTGCTGATTGTAGAAGAATTTGGGCGATATATGCTTGGTATTGTCGCCTTTGATGTAGCCTTGCTTCATTTGTTCAATGCAAGCAGCATTATCCTCATAAATGCTTGTTGGCTCATCTGTGGTAGACTTCAAACCACAATTGCTTCGAACATGCGTAACTATGGATCGAAGCCATATACATTCACGAACTGCTTCGTGAAGAGCAATAATCTCTGCATGATTCGAAGAAGTAGCGACTAAGGTCTGTTTTGTAGACCTCCAAGATATCGCGGTCTTTCCCATGGTGAAAACATAACCAGTTTGGGAGCGACCTTTGTGTGGGTTAGAGAGGTACCCATCATAAGCAAAACCTTCCAAAACACTTATATCGTTTTGGGATGGGGAGAGGGAACGCAGTCCACCACGTGTGGCGTCCCTGGCACTTGATGGGTCCGAATCCATCTTCTCTCTGTAGGGATAGAACAAGCCCATATCGATCGTACTACTTAGGTATCGAAAGATATCTTTAACACCAGTCCAATGGCGTCGTGTAGGCGCAGAGCTATATCTAGCTAGCAAGTTCACAGCTAATGAGATATCCGGTCTTGTGCATTGTGCTAAGTACAATAATGCGCCTATTGCACTTAGGTAGGGCACTTCTGCCTCTAGCACTTCTTCATCGTCATCTTTTGGACGAAATTGATCCTTCATTGGATCAAGACTACGGACGACCATTGGGGTGCTTGAAGGCTTGATCTTGTCAGTGTTGAAACGCCTAAGCATCTTTTGGGTATAAGCTGATTGATGAATCAGGATACCATCTCTACGGTGATCGAGTTCTAAACCGAGGCAAAATCGTGTTTTCCCAAGATCTTTCATCTCAAACTCGGATTTCAAGTGTTCAGCGGTTTCCCTTAACTCTTTAAGGGTGCCAATTATGTTCATGTCATCGACATAAACCGCTACTATTGCAAATCCGGAACTTGTCCTTTTTATGAACACACATGGGCATAGTTCATTGTTGACATATCCCTTTCCAATCAAGTAGTCACTTAGACGGTTATACCACATCCGTCCGGATTGTTTCAATCCATATAGTGAGCGTTTCAATCTAATCGCAAACTCGCTCCGTGGTTTAGAGCCACTTGATTTGGGTAACTAAATTCCGTCTGGAATCTTCATGTATATCTCTGTATCTAGATCCCCATATAGATACGCAGTAACCACATCCATAAGCTGCATGTTCAGTTTTTCGGAAACTACCAAACTGACAAGGTAGCGGAACGTTATGACGTCCATTACGGGAGAATAGGTCTCCTCGTAGTCGATTCCAGGGCGTTGTGAGAAACCTTGTGCCACAAGGCGAGCTTTGTACCTTACAATCTCGTTTTTCTCATTACGCTTTCTAACGAATACTCATTTATGACCAACTGGTTTGGTGTTGGGCGGTATTGGCACAACTGGTCCGAATACCTTTCTTTTCGCTAGAGAATCAAGTTCTGCATGGATCGCATCTTTCCACTTTGGCCAATCAGCTCTACGTTGGCATTCATCAACGGAGCGTGATTCGATGTCATCGGTCTCAATAATCTCACGCGCCACTGAATACGCGAATACATCATCAATGATGATGGAGTTTCTTTCCCACGTCCCATGTACACTACTGTAATTAACAGAGATCTCTACATTCTCAGGGATAGGTTCTGACATTGAGGCGTCCCCCAATGATGTCTCTTGGACATAACCATAATCCGGAACATTCTCATGGGACAGATTTTGAGTATCGATGATCAAAGGATTTGTTTGTGCCTCATTCACTCTCTTTCTAGGGCGAGTATCCTTCAAACCAATCGGTCTACCGCGCTTTCTTGCGGGACCTGCGGCCATAGATGCCACATCATTGCCATGTTGGGCAATGGCGCCATCTCCTGGTGTCACAGGAGAGGCATGATGTCCAGTATTTGGGACATCGATCCTTGCAGGCACGCTTGTAGCAGGTATGTGTGATCTCGTCACTTTGGCAACATCAGAAAACGCATCAGGCAGAGTGTCTGCTACGTTCTGGAGCTCTATTATTCTTCGCACTTCAAGTTCGAACTGTGAGGTACGGGGATCGAGATGAGACATAATGGGGACAGACCACGACAATTCATGTCGTTCCTGTTGAACATATGTGTTCTTATCTCCCCCTAACGATGGGAAGACTGTCTCATCAAAGTGACAATCTGCAAATCTAGCGGTAAAGAGATCGCCTGTCAAGGGTTCAAGGTAGCGGACGATCGTTGGAGATTCATATCCAACATAAATGCCCATTCGTCGTTGTGGACCCATCTTAGTACGCTGTGGTGGCGTAATTGACACATAAATGGCACACCCAAAAATGCGTAAGTGCGAGATATCAGGCTCGTACCCAGTCACTAGCTGTAATGCAGAGTAAGATTGGGTTGCAGTGAGTCGTAGACGAATTAGCGTCGCTGCATGCAATATTGCATATCCCCAAGCAGAAACAGGGAGATTGGTGCGCATAACCAATGTCCGGGCTATCATCTGTAGTCGTTTGATAGCGGCTTCTGCGAGACCATTTTGGGTATGAACATGGGGAACTGGATGCTCTACATCAATCCCCAGTGATATGCAATAGTCATCGAATGTTTTCGATGTAAACTCCCCAGCATTATCAAGTCGAATTGACTTAATAGGATGGTCAGGGTAGTGAGCCCGTAGACGGATAATCTGGGCGAGGAGTTTAACATAAGCAGCATTTCGAGTGGACAATAGCGTGACATGTGACCAGCGTGTCGACGCATCAACCAATACCGTAAAGTATTTAAAAGGTCCGCATGATGGTTGAATTGGTCCACAAATATCCCCTTGGATTCTCTGTAAGAACGGAATGAGTATTTTGGGATCCTTTGCGTAGGACGGTCTCGGTCCTAATTTCCCGAATGAACAGGCTTTGCAGAAAGAGCGAGGGGCCTTAGAAGCAACCAAGGAGGATTTTGGTTGGGCCTGAGCGTCTGTAGCGCTATTAGAAGCAAAATGTGTGACTACATCTCCCATCATGGCGTTCGAGCCATGAGAATTTCTGTTTATGGCGTCATGGCCATTGGGAGGAACAACCATGGCGTCATGCTCATGGTTGGCGCCATTGATGGCGTCATCACATGGGACTTGGGCGGCCCTATGGCGCCCCAAGACGGCTGCAGCGCCAGATGCTGCAATTGTTGCGGTCTTGCTAAGTCCTGGAACCAATTTTCTATTCTTTCTTCTTCTCACTCTGAAGAATAGATGTCTGTGTGAAGTCTTTAGTATACGGAGCATCATATCACGACCAGGATGTCCTAGTCGGTCATGCCAAAGCCAATATGTGTCTGAATCCAAGAGATCTTCTCTTATGACATTATTGGATTCAATAGGTCGAATTGTAGTGACATAAAGCCCACTAGATTGACACATAAGCTTCTCTAAGATGCGCTTTCTTCCGCAATCATTAGAGGTAATGCAAAGGAATTCTATTCCGTTCTCACTATGCGTTTCCGCATGGAATCCATTGGCTCTAATATCTTTAAAGCTCAATAAGGTTCGATTTGCCTTAGGAGCGTAGAGAGCTTCAGTGACTTTAATCAAGGTGCCATTAGGCAAAAGGAATTGGGCCATTCCATGTCCTTGAACTAAACCTGATGGCCCAGCCATCGTAGTCACAGATGAATATGTAGGCAACATCTCCAAGAATAATTGCCTATGTCGTAGAATGGTGTGCATAGTCGCACTATCCGCAAGACATTGAAGTTCATCCATTCCTAAAAGAAAAGCTCGTAATTAAAAAGGAGTCATAAAGAAAAGAACTCAACTTTTATTAATAAGCCAAACGGAATTACATCATCGTTTCTTTAACCAAAGGAAATCTAATCCAATAAACTAGTTAATGCAAAACAATGGTAGTCGTCTAACTCCTTTTGGTAATTCCAATGTAAATGTGACCAGGTGAGTAGAGAGATGTCGGTGGAGCGAGGCTCACTTAAGTACCACTTATCTCAAAACCTTCTTAGACATCACACTCACATTGAGTACGCCTACTTTGAAGAAAGACTAATAACATTGGCATCTACTACAAAAATAATATGGCAATTGCCTACATCTCTTGGAAATAAAAAGACTTAATCAAAATCGCCAGTTTCTGGGTCTTGATCCTTGTAGTCTTCCACCCTTAGATCGAGATCTCCATCTTGATCTTCTTGTTCCATGTAATTTGCCTCCCTTGCTTCACGATACATCTTGTATGCGTTTGCAACGTTCTGGGATGCAGTACACTTCTTTGCCCAATGTCCACTTGATCCACATCTGAGACAAGCATCATTATGGTCAAGTTCCCTTGATCGAGGCGCTCTGGGAGCGTTTTGAAGACGGTTATTGCCTTTGGTGGCGTTACCACCATAACCGGAGGCTTGGCCTCTCTCTCTCTTCACACGTTTACCTCCACGGTTCCGTGCACGCCTATGTTGGCGATTTCCTTCCTCTTTAGGGCGAGAATATGGACCAGAATGTCCAGAATTATCCCTACTCTTAGGGTTTCGCTCCTTGCGTCCTCCCTTGGAGGCGCGACTATAATTAGACTCCGGATTTGACTTGGTTCCCATGGGTCTGGAGTTATAGTTCTTCACAAGTATGTTGTCGTGCTTTTCAACTACGTTCAAGGCACCAATTAGCTCATGAAATCTTGTGATGCGTCTAGCATTGACATCAATCCGATAGTTTTTGGCTATCATCAATGCAGAGACGGGGAAGGTGGAGAGAGTCATCTCGATCAACATCGTATCAGTGATGTTCTGTCCACAGAATTCCATCATAGACTTGATACGAAGTGCTTCTGAATTGTAGTCAAGTACAGACTTGAAATCACAGAAGCGGAGGCTATGCCATCTCACTTCTAAGTCTGGAAGCAGGGAATCACGGACGTTGCCAAAACGCTGCTCGAGTTCTACCCATAGTCTTCTTGGGTCTTCCTCATTGAGGTACTCATTTTGGAGCGCGTCATTCATGTGCCTTGTCATGAGAATGATGGCTTTAGCTTCATTCGCCTCTCTCGTAGCTCTATTTGCTTCAAAAGCAGCAGCTTGTTGAGGAGTACGCACGTCCTGACTTGGCTCTTGGATCGTACTCAGGATCCCATCAGCCTTAAGATGCTGGCGCACATCACGGACCCACTTGTGGTATCCAGCGCCTGTTGTCTCTAGTGGAGCGAAGCTCAACTTGTTCAGGTTACTCATCCTGAAAAAAAAAAAAACAAGAAAATAGGGTTAGTTTCGGAGCGAAGAAGGCTACCACGAAAAACTATAAAATTTCTGAGCGTAGTCGCTTCCAAGAAATTAGGGATTTTCTGAGCGTAGTCGCTTTCAAGAAAATCCGATTCCAAGAGGGGTTTTGGATTAGATCGAAACAATGATGTAAGTGGTCGATCGTTTTTCTTCTCAACAAACTCTAAGTTTGGAGGAGTCTACAAGCTCCAAGCTTGGAGTGAGCACGAACCCCCACAGTTCGGCTATTGGTCTCCCCTATGAAGAAGAAAGGGGGGGTAGAAGAAGGGATGTTGGAAGTCCCCGAGAAAAAGAAGAAGAAATTGAAGAACTTCAAAAACGGGAACTTTTAGAAAAGATTTACCTTGAAAAGTGGTCGGAAATTCTTGATCGGAGAAGTTAATGTAGTTGGCCGGAAAAAATCGCCGGAAAAGTCACCAGAAAAAGGTTGACCGATCGTTGACTGACGCTGACCGGAGGTGCTGACGTGGCGGTCGGTTGCTGACGTGGCACTCTGACGCTGACGTGGGCTGCTGACTGGACGCTGACGTCAGAGGCTGACTGGACGTTGATGTCAGTGGGCCTGCTTCTGGGCTTCTGGGCTTGGTTGACTGAAGCAGATGCAGAGGATGCAGAGGATGCAGGTCGCCGGCGGTTCGGTGTGCAGTCACTTCAGGCGGCCGGTTCTGGTGGTTCTGGGCCGGTTCCGGTGGTGATATTTCGGCTCCGGTGATCTGGGGTCATGATGCAGCTTCTGGTGGAGTATGGTAGCAGCAGGCAGGGAGGAAGGCTTCGAACCAGGCAGAGGGGTTTTCTGTATTTCCGGTGGCCGGTCTGGGTATTTTCCGGCCGGTTCTGGGGACAGTGCCGCCGGTTCTGGGCTTCTGGAGGAGAGAGCTTCAAGGAGGGCGGCGGAGGTTTCTGGGATTTGAAAGCTACGAATATTAGGTTTCAGGGTTAGGGCTTCGTGCTGATAACGTGTTGTAGAGAAACTGAAATTGAGAGAAATTCGCTGTGTGTTCTCATTGATAATAGGGGCCTCTTTATATAGAGGATTACAATGCATAGAGTCTGAATCATACAAGGAAAGATAATCTCTAGATTCTTCTAATTAAACCCTATTACCACTAGGTCAAGTAACCTAGAGTTTGGGCCAAACACAAATTAGGGTTTTACTTGAACAGTTTTAAGATTTTTGGTAAATAAAAAAACAGCTTTAATTAAAAATTAGCCTAAAAATTATGGATCATTTGGTAGCAGATTAAAAAACAATTCAAATATTTTTTTTTATGACAGAAAAACGAACACCAACTAAAAGACAAAACCTCTACAAACAAACACCCTCTCCCAGCTGATCTAAATGGAACGCTGAGAACACCGAAAAAGGGTAAACAAAAAAACCAAACAGAAGGATTATTAGCCAACGGAAGCTAAGCGGTTTGCAACAAAATTAGCCTCACAACAAACAACAAACATGTCGGAAGATTACCGAATGAAATTGAAGGGTCAAAGCCTTTATATCATGCATTAGTGTTTTAATCTGCTGAGGAGTATGACATCTGCCTTGAACACAATCCATTAAAATATTAACTAAATACAGAAAAATCGGTTAGGTTTGGCTGAACCGGTTTCATTAATGTATAAAACGAAAACGGGCACCGAGATGACCGTTTCAATTTTGTTTCTGACACCGATTAGCTGGTTCAGTCCGATTTCGATCTCTTCTCGTCAGTCCAGTGCAGTAATGGCCGATTTTAGTTTTTTTTTTTTTTTTCAATGTCAAATCGTCCACCCCACAAAACTTCAGCACCCTATGCATTCTCAAGAGGAGCTCGATCTGATGTGATCCAGGTTCTTGTGCTTGTCCACTGGTGATGGTGAGTGCACTTTTGTTTTCATTTGCTCCTTCATAAAGGGCCGTACGTATGGGATTGATATGAAAGAAAAAAAAAAATCTGAAATTCAAAATCAGAGTGAAAATACCGAAGAAGAGCCTAATTAATAACAAAGAAGAGCCTAATTAATTACCAAAATGAGTGTGCAGACCAACAACTAGTAAATAAGTTCATATCTATACTTAGAAAAATACTGTAATTAATTATAAAGTGGAGATCAATAGCAAAGCCCTGCACCCTCATAGAATAGCAACACCATATTTCTTGTTTTTTTTGGTTACAATAGCAACACCATATTTCTGTAGAGCCAAAGTATTTATGGTCAATATCTGGTCTATTGCATACCAAATATAGTTTAAGCTTATTTCCAAATAACCACCCACGTATTGGCCTGCATTCAGAAGAGAAATTTAAAAGGAAAAAAAAATGGCAATTTCATTGTAGATTGATATCTTGGGATGACCATTATTCTATATATTTTGTCTTTTCTTGTTAGCTATGAATGATTACTTCATCTACCATAGACTAGAGGCTAGCTACCGTTCCATATTGATGCGGTGCAGTAGCTGTAAGAATTAATATGGACTTATCAATGTTCACTATGGACCACAACAACTTAGCTACCTTATTTGCAGAATACGTAATTAGACAACAATGCTTTGATTATTCAAGTTTTATGACCTCTTTATGTATAATCAGTACTGAATACGGTATATATTGTTGATTACTTAATTATAGAGTAATCCTAAATGTACATGAAATAGTTTGACAAAGGCCTACATTAATTAGGACTAAGAATCCTTTATGGGAGGTACCTAGTCCTTGATGCCTATAAAAGTCTTAGATCCCTGCTCTATCAATCACCACGCGATTCATAAGCTTTGCCCCATAAAAGTTTGCATACAGGATTGGATAGAGGAGAAGATCTATCATGACTAATTCAAGTTGGTATACATGATTTATATTTTGTTCATCGTAGTGTTATGCTTATGTTAATCTAATTATGTTTTGTGTTCTTAGATTGAGTACAATCTTACTTTAGTTTTACAGTAGCTCCCTAATCTCAGCATACATCTCGTTTTGGGGAACTGAATTTTATAAAGGACAAAATTATTATAAAATTAGGCAAGTAAACTCTGCAGGTTGACTCTAAGAAGCAATGGCTTTAAGCTTTCAATCTCCTTACAAGTCTGATTCTTGCTTTACTTTGTTTCTCTGCTCTAGCTGGATCAAACAATATTTGATTGTTTCTGTCGATCTCTCATGGAAAAGATCGAGCACAAGTATGTGGAAGTAGGAGGACTAAAGCTTCATGTAGCTGAAATTGGAAGTGGTGCGTATGTAGATGATCGATCCAATATTATTCCCAGATCAGCTCTAAATTGATTTACTTTTTCCACCGAGTATAACAAATAATTATAATTAATGATAAGCATTGATTAATCTCTGATATGCAGGTCCAAAGGTGGTGCTTTTCCTGCATGGATTTCCAGAAATATGGTACTCGTGGAGGCACCAAATGGTTGCTGTTGCCAACAATGGCTACCGGGCAATTGCCTATGATTGCAGGGGATCGATATGGACTTTCTGAGCAGCCAGCTGAGCCTGAAAAGGCTACTTTTAATGACCTTGTTGAAGAGGTTCTTGGCCTTTTGGATTCTTTGGCCATTAACAAGGTAATGTGTATCTGTGTGTGTGTCTAGTAGTGTTTCTTAGAATTAATTTGTGTTCAAACCCAGTTAAGCAAGATAAATAGTGAAGTAATTTTAGAATTTTCAAATCCATATAGCCAAAAAAATTCGAACCCAGTTGAATAATGACCAGGCTTTCCTTGTTGGTAAGGAATTTGGAGCTATGCCTGCATACATAGTAGCTGCTCTCCATCCTGATCGAGTAGCTGGTCTTATATCACTAGGTGTTCCTTTTATGCTACCAGGTCCGACTGCTGTCCAAAATCATCTTCTTCCTGAAGGTTTCTATGTATCAAGGTGGCAGGTATAAAACATCTTGTCATTTTCTTGATCGACAGCTCTTTTCCCTAGATCTGCATCGGTTCTGATCATTTCCAAAGCTGAGTTATCACATATGCATATGCTAATTAAGTTGTTACCTAATTCAGGAGCCAGCTGGGAGGGCAGAAGCAGATTTTGGCCGCTTTGATGTTAAGTCAGTGATAAGGAACATCTACATTCTCTTCTGTGGAAGTGAGGTTCCAGTAGCTGCTAAGGATCAAGAGATCATGGATTTGTTTGATCCAGCTATTCCTCTACCACCATGGTTCTCTGAAGAAGATCTTTCAGTCTATGCATCTCTTTATGAGAAGTCTGGATTCCGTTTTCCATTGCAAATTCCATACCGGCAGGAAGAAACACAACTGTTGCATTTACTCAGTCCTAATCATGTTCAATTATTTTCCTTTAGCCCCTAGGATAAGAACGCTTGGTGTACTGATTTCATAATTTTCTCAAAATAACCAAAAAACAAAACAAATAGAATCATATAATCATAATTCTATATGAAGTAGAATATCTCCATCAGCATAATTAATTGTTTTTGAATTGTTTTCATTGATGTAGGTGTTTAGCAGTGGACTGCGGTTATACTGATCCAAAAGTCTCTGCTCCAACACTGCTTGTCATGGGTGAGAAAGACTACATCTTAAAGATTCCGGGGTTTGGAGATTACATACGAACTGGGGCAGTGAAGCAATTTGTGCCTGATTTGGACATTAAATACATTGCAGAAGGGAATCATTTCGTGCAAGAACAACTTCCAGAGCAAATTAATCAGCTAATTCTCACTTTTCTTGGAAAACATGGTATCTGACTTTATATTTCTCTACGTGCCTGGAGAATTCAAGGAAGAAAATCAATGTTCTGTTAGTGTATGTTAATTACATTGAATATTTGGGAAAAAAGAAACTACTTGCTTTGTTAATAAATCTTGTGATCTCCATCTGATTTGCTACTTGTTCTGAAAACTATGTTTATGAACTATGATTTCCTGTATCTGAGCACTATTCCTGGGGAATAAGTTCAGGCTATGGATATGAATCATTATGGGGAGTGTGTAAGAATACTCGGGCTAGGCAAGGTTGGATACAGTCAATAGTTTTAGAATGCATATCGGTGCTTTCACTGTGTGGTTGGCATGCATTGAATTTGGACCTGAAAAGGAAGATTTGGTCATTCATGATGACCTTGATCCAAAATGGGAGTTCGGAGGACATACATTGGAGTATAGGTTTTGAGATCGCGAATCTCAAAGAGGATTTAGATATGATTATCTGGTTAGGATTAAATGAAGATTTCATTGCTTCAACTGTAGTTGGAAGTACAGTCTTCTGATGCTAGAGAATGAATGTGTTTAGCATGGTCATCAGAACTCAAGTATGTCATGTTGAAATCTGGTTGAGATCCAATCTTGAGTGTCTTTATGAAGGCAATATGTCACGCCCCGAATTTTAAATACAATTAAAAATCCGAAACATGAATTAATACAACTCACATAAATACAACCTGAATTTTTTTCTCAAAACAACCACACCTCACATCGCTCGATATTACATAAACCAAATCTCAAATTTGTTTATTACAGCACACTCTCACCAAATTATATTGTAAGGCTCAAATGAGCATAACTCACCTCACAATTACAATTGCTGTAAAACTAAAACAAATTCTCTAACCCGCACGATCACCGTCCTGATTCTCCTGACCTGCAGGATTACCCGCTACACCGTTTGAATAGTGTACCGGGATTGCAACAATACAAACCCGGTAAGCTTTTTGCAAAGCTCGTATGAGTAAATGAAAGGATTGCACGATTTAAAGTAACAAAATCAACTCAAGCACATTTTAATTTTGTTTTGCATAAGAATTGAAGTGTACAACATCACTTCAAGCGTCAATCAACTCACATCTCATCATGACTACTCAATAATAAACAACTTCTTACTCAATATATACTCACAGGCTTATGATTTATTTATATAAATCATCCCATGCAGTATATTATACTTACAGGCTTATGATTAATTATATTAATCACCCCATTCAGTATATCATACTTACAGGCTTATGATTAATTATATTAATCACCCCATTCAGTATGTCATGTCATACCCAAGGGCATATGATAACTCGTTTATCCCCCAAGCAGTATGACGGCAGACAGACTAGAGCTCTAACTGTATCGTAAAGTGTCACCTGGGCCAAGGTTCACCTTACGAATGACTGCTTTTCTCAATTCACTCGACTCTTCATTTAATTCATCTCAACGACTCAACTATCGCACTTTACTCAATTACCCATTATCATAGACAACACAACATCTAAGATAAATCACATATTCCAAGGGTAATGCTCAAAATATAACTCAGTAAATCACACCATCCAATATATATTCCACGTAAATATATATATACGTAGTCACCCACACAAGAGTGACCACTAATACCAACTATAGTTCACATGCAATAAAATCTAGAAATTCATTTTTATAGTTTAAATACATTTTACTTACCTATGGACCGTAGTCGATCAAGTCCATATAATTTAAAACAAATATTTATTTTAGTAAAACAATTTCCACAATTTCTCAATTAAATAAAATCACCGAATTTCGGTTCGTGAATGAACCATGTGCGATTTACTCACCTCGATATTCCCGCTGCGTCTTCAATTCAACACAATACACACCGAAATCGTTCACCCAAGGGAGACCGTCAATCACCTAATCACACATGACCTTAACTTAGCCAATAGCTCAAAAACATACTCAAACGACAATCCAACGGTCGGATCGAAATTAAATGATGATCCAACGGTCGGATCCTCACGGATCGCCTTTAGGATCACCCCCCAAAAATCATCACGAAGATCCAACGGTCAGATCTTCCTGAATCGTCCTTACTAACATCTTCACAAATTTATACAAAAATCCGACTGACGGATTCTCACGAATCGCCTCCCTAATCACCGTTTTGCATTTGTACGAAGATCCAACGGTCGGATCTTCGCCCATGACCACACAAAGCCACTGGGACAGTCATAAGATCATCGTATCAAAACTACAAGACCATCTGACGGTCCTAACTTCACATATCACAAATCTAACGATCGAAATCGATCGAAACTTAAAAATTCATAACTTCATCATACGATATCCAAAAATTATGAATTATATATGCAAACGATCGTATCGACACGTAGAACACAAAAATGGACAGAAACTGTCCTTGGGGTGTCCGGAGGTCGCCGGAAACCACCATCACAGTGGCGGCACCGCCACCCATCCAAAGTCAAAATTAGACAAAACTCCCAACATCAAAGTCCTTCAACTCAACTCCAATTTCACTTTTCATAACTACACCAAAGTCAGATTATAAGCCAAAAAGTAGAATTTTACCTCGCAAGTTTTGAAACCCGAAGAACCCTAGTTTCCCAATCTTCAAAATTCGATCACCCCTGATCAAATCGCTGCAAGCCTTCTTGGGGATAGCTTCTACTTCCTCTGGGCTAGAAAAGCCCTCAAAGAACTCGAGCTATAGTGGCCGGAGCTGGGAGAACCAAGGTGGCGAAGGAAGACGATTTCCAGCTCGGCTGTGCGGCTTCTCGGTCTTCTAGCGGCCACCACGATGGTTATCTCAAGTCGATGTCTTCTGGAAAGTTGTAGAAAACTTCACGGTGAGAAAAATTGCTTTTGGAATCAGGTCGATCGGAGGCCTGTAGAGGAAGATATGGCCAGACAAAGTAGAGCCCAGAAAAAGTGGGGAAGAGCGATTTCGTCTCCGACGAGGCTCTCTTCTCGACCTTGTAGAGCCTCATACAGCTCGTATTTCACTTCGATTTCTTCTACAAACTCGTAAAGGGGGTCGAGACCAGAAAAACCCACTTTGTTTCACATCAATCGGTGGCCGGATGAGGAAGAACGAAGGTGACGAAGGGAGGGGGTCGCGGCTGGGCTCGGGAGAGAAATGGGGAGAAATTTCTGGAGTTCCAGAAATTCTGTCCTCATTTGCAATATTCGGATTTTTTTTCATATTTATAGAAAATCCCAATTTTCAAATATTCGTAACTTATTCATACGAACTCCGAATATTACGTTCCATATGTCCACGAACTCGTATCGACGCGCTCTACAACTTTCATGAAGGAAGTTTTCCCAATTTCCCAATGTATAAAAAGTCAACTCCTTTGACCCCCCTAAAACGTTCAGTTTTCAAAATAAAATCGTTCGAACTAATTCCACACTCCTCTAAGCTTCGTACTCGTGTCCACGACCACGAAATCATTTCCAAAACGTCATCGGAAATTAACTTGAATTTTTCGGGTATTACAATCTACCCTCCTTAAAGAAATTTCGTCCCGAAATTTAAGCGTAAATCAATTCCTCTCGATTAAGGTTGACCTAACTATAGAATCTCCATCTTTTCCAAATCTGTAGTAATCTACAAAGCCTCAGCCCTTTGTATAAAAATACATTCCTATGGCCACTAAATCCTTTCATCACAAACGTAAACTCACAACACAACTGCTCAACATCACTCCACATCAATTACACAAAATCATCACATGGATCATCACATAGATCATCACTTAGATCTTCACAGAGATTATCTCATGGATCCTCACATAGATCTTCACCCTGTACTGGCATACAAGCACAGTAAACACTCCCACAAAGCGTTTCGCTACTCAATTAGCATCACTCAAAACAAATCATCCCCAAAAGCACGCAAATAAATTATGTCACCCAGTGATGATGACTTGGGCTTGCTCAATCCTTGGGCTAAGCACTAGGGCTGGCCATTTGGGCCGAAGAAACCGAACCATCCACATTTCGAACCGGCCCAAACCAATTTGGGTTTAACATTTGGGCCTACCATTCGGGCCGAACAATTGGGCTTACTATTTGGGCCTAACATTTGGGCTTACTATTTGGGCCTACAAATTTGTAGCTCGGCTACGGTATGAAATTGTACATACCGTAGGTATACCGTATATACGTATGCATACCATACAGACTGTATATACGTATGCATACCGTACAACTGTATATACGTATGCATACCGTACAGACCGTATATACGTATGTATACCGTACATACCGTATATACGTCCGTATATCAAGCATATACGAGATCCAAAAATATTTGTAAGAGGTAAGGTTCGAACTCCCGACCTCGAACACGAAGGTTTTGCTCCCAACCACTGAAGCAAGAGCTGCCTTCATTAATATATGCTCACGTGTTATATTTATTATGTCATAAGCGACATAAATAAAATAACGGGGGAGGCAAGGTTCGAAACCTCAACCTGCCGCACGAAACCTTTGTCCCCCAACCACTGGAGCACAAGCTGTGCTTAATATAATGTGTACAAATGTTATACTTATTATGTCATAAGCGAACATAATAAAAATAAACGAGAGGCAAGGTTCGAACCTCTGACCTCTTGTACAAGAGCTTTGCTCTTCAACCACTAGAGCACCAGCTGCTCTCGTTACTATCCATGCAACTTCTTTTATTTATTCTATCATAAGCGATAGAATAACAACAAACTGTCGGTACACTCCACGTGCCACGACACGTCTCTTCCGTGATTTACGGAAAGCAAATCACTTTCGGCTAAAGCTGTCTGCCACAGCGTCTCGAGGTTCGGCCTGTCCCCTTACACGCTCTCCACGCGCCAACAACTTTTCCGGGTTTTCGGATGACTTTAATCCAACGCGTAGATTGAATCTCAGAGATCGTCCATCCAACGGTGGAGATCTGCTCACCTCGTTCTATAAATAGGTGCATCCTGGAGAAAAACTGTTCACACCAAAGAAAAGAAATTTTCCCAGCCATTCTCTCTCAAACTCTGCAGCCTTCCTCTCGAAACTCAAATCCTTTCTTCATCAATTTCAATCCTTCTCTTCTGATCTTCACTCCCATCTAGTTGATTCAATCCCATCTTTCCTCTGAACTTTCAGATCTTCAATCTTTTCCTCCAAATCTTCAATCCTTCTTTCTCAGATCTTTTCTTCCATTTGAAGATTCGATCTCATCTTTCCTCTGAGAATCTCAGATCTCCAATCACCAGTTCAACAACTCCAATCCTTCTAACAAAATCTCCCTCAAACACTAAACCATGTATTCCTCGATTTTCACATCCTCTCACTCCATGACCCAAGAGCCACGAACTCTGCAACTAATGGAGCTCCAAACCCCGCAACAAATGGAACCACAACAACAGCAACCAACAGAGGAGGGAGGAAACACCCAAGCAGCTGGAAGTAGTGCCAACATGGATTTCTGGCGAAGCCGTACCAGATGGATTCCTACTCCAGAACAAATAAGAATCCTCAAGGATCTTTATTACGTCAAGGGATTTAAGTGCCCATCTACAGAGCACATTCACGAGATCTGCCTCCAGCTGAACCAGTATGGACATGTTGAGGGTAAGAACATTTACTTTTGGTTCCAGAACGTCAGGGCTCGAGAGAAGCAGATGAATAGGTGTAATCAGGCTGCTCCAGTGCCCATGGGAACTAGTTCTCTTGGTACTGGTGGATCCATCGATCTCAATTTTGGGTCCACTGGTTCTACTGGTGCTGGTGGATCCATCGACATCAATTTTGGGCCAGCTGGTGGATCCATTGACATCAATTTTGGGTCCACTAGTTCTACTGATGATGGTAGATCCATTGATCTCAACTTTGGTTCCACCTATTCTACTGGTAATGAAGGATTTCTTGATTTAAATTTTGTTTCATATTCTTCCTCACACTTCAACACTAATACCAGTACAACTCTTTTGGCACAACAGGAGGACAAACATCCCTGCAACAACGAGGAGGAGATCACCAGGAGGTTCAAACTCTTCCTCTGTTCCCCGTGCACGGCGAGGACGTCTTTGGTAACCTGAAGGCTACTTCCGAGGAAGGTAGCGCTTTTGGTTACTATTCTGGTGGCTCAGGCGGTTACCACAGTGGCTCAAACGTTTCTCTTGAGCTCAGCCTCAATCCATCCGGAGCTGCTGACTAGGCTTAGTATAGCATAGTCCTCGTTTTCCTTTTTTTTTTTTTTTTTTTTTTTTTTTTTGTAATGTAAAATCAATAAGATGGTGTGCATGTTTTCTTTTCTTTTTGTTTAACCAACAACAACACCAAGGATCGAACCTTGGTCACCCAATACTATTTTCAAAACCATAAACAACTCTACTGCACACATCTTTCATAATGATGCAATAAAAACAATCACTCAAAACCTAGCAATCAATTAAGTCACACAGAGGTCAAGCTAGTATCCTCTGAGTCAAACCAAACACAATAATTTCGTCGCTAGAATTAGGGATTAATAAAGCTAAACACTTCCTGAGTTAGTTAGGAAAACCCACATCTTTAGAGTTACACTTACAACTCTAAAAAAAATCTCGATCATCCCATCTATCAATTGCTTCAACAAGCAATATGTACCATCTTAGCATCCACTAATCGATACTGGTACAACACTCGGTATCTCACCCACGAATCACCTCACTGCTCATTTGGTGGTAAGTCAACATCTAGTGGTCAAAATTCTGTGATTATAGCACTTCACACTAACCACGTCATAATCCATAATCTGTCCTCACAACAGTATCTGGCCTCATAAATTAGTTATACAACCCTAGCACTCCTAGAGTTGAAAACAACGTTATTACCTAAGCTCATACATCAACACAATGTCTCTTCATAGTCAATCCTATCACGAGGTCATATCAATCTTTCCATAAGTCAACCATACACAAAATCCATCATAGTAACAACGAATTATGCATTACTACTCAACAATAGTCAGTGAAGCAGCACCCACAATAATTTCCAATACCATCCGCAGACCTCAAACCACACCCTGACATTTAGCTAATATATAGTAGCTATCCTAAACACCAAACAACTGTGCATGAATGAATGCTCCATTATAACACAATTCCATCACTAAGCAACCAATAACGGCTAAGTATTCTTCAACTCAAAACATCTGCATATCCAACTAATGGAAAGTATCACAACTACTAGTCAAATACTCGTAACGACTTTAGATACAAGCATTGGTCAAACACCATGACCCCAACAACCAACGACTACAATGCACATAAGGATACTGTTTTTCGTGAAAACCATCCTCAATAACTCCACCAGAGTTTAATCCAAAGGTTCCCATTCCTCAAAGGTTATAACTCAAAGAAGCTACACAAACTCCACCACTTCACTTACAAAGTCAACCTATGCCATGATCACTTAACATACTACCCTTATTAAAGGTAACATAAGTATCTCCCAAATTACATCACTACACTCGAACACCAATATAGTCTTGAGAATTCTGTCTCATAATCTCTCACACTCCTATCATCTTGAGTTGGTGAGATCAATTCTCTTTTCAACTATTCCTAGGGTCTCAATCTCTTTCACCATTTCAACCCAAGAATAACATCCATCACATCAACTACAGGTAGACTAGGCAACTCAACCTCTAATGCCTCCACCTCATCCTCAACTGTCTCCATAGAAAGATCCTGTCCCTACATCAGACTCGACCTCTACCTCACCGACTCATCAGAGTTAAATCCAGAGGTTCCTATTCCTCGAAGATCACAACTCGCGGAAACTAAACTTATTCTAATACGAACTTAGTAGACAACTCTACCGTCCTACGGACTTACACGTTGTCTAGACCCCATACTAAGACATACCCAATGATTATACCAGTACCGAAGAGTATATGATGGGGATCCGCTACAGACGGGCCATCACTCGGGAGGTACTGGTTATCACCAAATATGTACCTTACGCTCTGATACCAAACTGTCACGCCCCGAATTTTAAATACAATTAAAAATCCGAAACATGAATTAATACAACTCACATAAATACAACCTGAATTTTTTTCTCAAAACAACCACACCTCACATCGCTCGATATTACATAAACCAAATCTCAAATTTGTTTATTACAGCACACTCTCACCAAATTATATTGTAAGGCTCAAATGAGCATAACTCACCTCACAATTACAATTGCTGTAAAACTAAAACAAATTCTCTAACCCGCACGATCACCGTCCTGATTCTCCTGACCTGCAGGATTACCCGCTACACCGTTTGAATAGTGTACCGGGATTGCAACAATACAAACCCGGTAAGCTTTTTGCAAAGCTCGTATGAGTAAATGAAAGGATTGCACGATTTAAAGTAACAAAATCAACTCAAGCACATTTTAATTTTGTTTTGCATAAGAATTGAAGTGTACAACATCACTTCAAGCGTCAATCAACTCACATCTCATCATGACTACTCAATAATAAACAACTTCTTACTCAATATATACTCACAGGCTTATGATTTATTTATATAAATCATCCCATGCAGTATATTATACTTACAGGCTTATGATTAATTATATTAATCACCCCATTCAGTATATCATACTTACAGGCTTATGATTAATTATATTAATCACCCCATTCAGTATGTCATGTCATACCCAAGGGCATATGATAACTCGTTTATCCCCCAAGCAGTATGACGGCAGACAGACTAGAGCTCTAACTGTATCGTAAAGTGTCACCTGGGCCAAGGTTCACCTTACGAATGACTGCTTTTCTCAATTCACTCGACTCTTCATTTAATTCATCTCAACGACTCAACTATCGCACTTTACTCAATTACCCATTATCATAGACAACACAACATCTAAGATAAATCACATATTCCAAGGGTAATGCTCAAAATATAACTCAGTAAATCACACCATCCAATATATATTCCACGTAAATATATATATACGTAGTCACCCACACAAGAGTGACCACTAATACCAACTATAGTTCACATGCAATAAAATCTAGAAATTCATTTTTATAGTTTAAATACATTTTACTTACCTATGGACCGTAGTCGATCAAGTCCATATAATTTAAAACAAATATTTATTTTAGTAAAACAATTTCCACAATTTCTCAATTAAATAAAATCACCGAATTTCGGTTCGTGAATGAACCATGTGCGATTTACTCACCTCGATATTCCCGCTGCGTCTTCAATTCAACACAATACACACCGAAATCGTTCACCCAAGGGAGACCGTCAATCACCTAATCACACATGACCTTAACTTAGCCAATAGCTCAAAAACATACTCAAACGACAATCCAACGGTCGGATCGAAATTAAATGATGATCCAACGGTCGGATCCTCACGGATCGCCTTTAGGATCACCCCCCAAAAATCATCACGAAGATCCAACGGTCAGATCTTCCTGAATCGTCCTTACTAACATCTTCACAAATTTATACAAAAATCCGACTGACGGATTCTCACGAATCGCCTCCCTAATCACCGTTTTGCATTTGTACGAAGATCCAACGGTCGGATCTTCGCCCATGACCACACAAAGCCACTGGGACAGTCATAAGATCATCGTATCAAAACTACAAGACCATCTGACGGTCCTAACTTCACATATCACAAATCTAACGATCGAAATCGATCGAAACTTAAAAATTCATAACTTCATCATACGATATCCAAAAATTATGAATTATATATGCAAACGATCGTATCGACACGTAGAACACAAAAATGGACAGAAACTGTCCTTGGGGTGTCCGGAGGTCGCCGGAAACCACCATCACAGTGGCGGCACCGCCACCCATCCAAAGTCAAAATTAGACAAAACTCCCAACATCAAAGTCCTTCAACTCAACTCCAATTTCACTTTTCATAACTACACCAAAGTCAGATTATAAGCCAAAAAGTAGAATTTTACCTCGCAAGTTTTGAAACCCGAAGAACCCTAGTTTCCCAATCTTCAAAATTCGATCACCCCTGATCAAATCGCTGCAAGCCTTCTTGGGGATAGCTTCTACTTCCTCTGGGCTAGAAAAGCCCTCAAAGAACTCGAGCTATAGTGGCCGGAGCTGGGAGAACCAAGGTGGCGAAGGAAGACGATTTCCAGCTCGGCTGTGCGGCTTCTCGGTCTTCTAGCGGCCACCACGATGGTTATCTCAAGTCGATGTCTTCTGGAAAGTTGTAGAAAACTTCACGGTGAGAAAAATTGCTTTTGGAATCAGGTCGATCGGAGGCCTGTAGAGGAAGATATGGCCAGACAAAGTAGAGCCCAGAAAAAGTGGGGAAGAGCGATTTCGTCTCCGACGAGGCTCTCTTCTCGACCTTGTAGAGCCTCATACAGCTCGTATTTCACTTCGATTTCTTCTACAAACTCGTAAAGGGGGTCGAGACCAGAAAAACCCACTTTGTTTCACATCAATCGGTGGCCGGATGAGGAAGAACGAAGGTGACGAAGGGAGGGGGTCGCGGCTGGGCTCGGGAGAGAAATGGGGAGAAATTTCTGGAGTTCCAGAAATTCTGTCCTCATTTGCAATATTCGGATTTTTTTTCATATTTATAGAAAATCCCAATTTTCAAATATTCGTAACTTATTCATACGAACTCCGAATATTACGTTCCATATGTCCACGAACTCGTATCGACGCGCTCTACAACTTTCATGAAGGAAGTTTTCCCAATTTCCCAATGTATAAAAAGTCAACTCCTTTGACCCCCCTAAAACGTTCAGTTTTCAAAATAAAATCGTTCGAACTAATTCCACACTCCTCTAAGCTTCGTACTCGTGTCCACGACCACGAAATCATTTCCAAAACGTCATCGGAAATTAACTTGAATTTTTCGGGTATTACACAATATGCTAATGTTTTCAATAAATGAATTTCTCTTTTAGCAATTTGGAGTCACCTTTATGATACTTGATCATGAAGTGAATGTTGTTTTCAACATTATAATCCATCTCAAGTGAATGATATCCCCTGTGGTATTATTTAAAAGTACCATGTTTTCAATATATCAAAACATCAATCTGTCCTGCAAAAGATTAAACTCACATATCCTCCTACTAATTTGGTTCAATTTTCCAACCATAAATGGCCTTGAGATAACCTTGCAACTATATATAAGAACAATATATTAGCCACCGGAAAAGAGACTGAGAATAGCAGCTTAAAATCTTTAAATATATCAAGTATTTAACTTTTTTCTTTCTTTCATTGATTTCATTCAACCATGGTATCTTTGTATCAGACGATAATTACATGCGTGATGAGCAGCACTGTTAATGAGCTATTCCTCCGTAGTAAGCTTACGCACTGCAATACTTAGTACCTCATCCTCAAGAGGAGCTCAATTTGATGTCATTCAAGTGGTAAGAATATACTATACTTGGAAAAATAATAGTAATATATACTTGGTCAACTGATTGTCTATAATAATTAGAATAATGCTTGGTGAACCATTTTTTTGGATACCACCTGTATCCCACCTCATGTGGCTAGTGATTTGGCACATCCACGTCATTTAATAAAATTATGTGATAGGTTGGACTTTCTTTTATATCAGCTGCCCCATAAGGTGAGATGTAAGTGGTATCTAAAGAGGTGGTTTACTCAGCATTACTCTAATAATTATGGTTCAAGTACATCATGCTGATATAAGTATAAATTTTGTTTGGTTTGGTTTGGTAGGGATGATAATAAGATTGTGCGTGTTTAGCATCTTGAAAAACAAGTGATTTCTTATCATTGTCCACTGGTCAGTGCTCTTTCTTTTTCGTGGAGCATTTCTCCCCTCCTTTGTAGGTATCTCTTTGAATCTATGCAACTGATATGAAAAAAATCTGAAATTTCAAATCACCGACACATTTGAGAACATATAATAATGTGCAGACCAACAATTAGTATATCCATTTACTCGGCCTTCCAATTTGAAATATCTTTAGCTACCAGCTATCGCCACGCTACCAGCTGGTTGAGCCTCATATGTTGCATATATAAGAATGTGATTCTTGCATGAGAGAATCAGAAGCCACAGAATATGCATTTCCATCACCAGGCATTGGATGGGTTGCATCTACAGGAGCAGGAGGAGCAGAAATTTCTGTGGTAGCCTCCTGAGCAATATTTGAGCTGGAATCAGAATAACCTGTCGTAGTATAGGCTGCTGATGGATATCCCATCATTGCATTTGTTTGAGCAACGACTGTCTCACTGTCTCGATCCCATGCTTGAGAATCAAACCTTTTAACTACAGTAATTTCCCTTGGTTTAAAACTGCAACAATACCAACAATAAAATTGTATGCAGGCTAACCAATTCGAGATGCAAGAGAGGTAGAGAAAATGGCTACTGTAAAATAGGGCAGTGTATCATGCAGGAAGTTTAACCAAGAGTTAAAACACAGTTGGGCATTAAGTAATACACAGCCCTTAATTTTTCAAATAAAAAATCGTTCTGCATTTTCTTTTTCATACACCTCACAACAAATAAGCACCTCCCATCTTAAACCCGTAGCATGTAGTGTTCAAGAATATTTCATAGCCAAAACAAAACTCCAACAATAAACAATCACCGCTTCCACTAACAACCTCGCATGCAAAAGCATTTAACTCCATTTAAACAATCAAGACCACTCTAAACCTATTATATAAATGTGAGGGAAAAAACTTGGGTAGAATGTGTGCTATTTATAAATCATAAATGATACCATTAAGGCAAAGAGAAAAGGAAGAAGAACAAGAAAAAGAATCAATCTTGATGAATTCCAATAAAAACACGAAACTCCTCACTCTAATTTCATAATCGAAGTTGTAATTCTTTAAAAAAAAAAAATCCTAAAAATAAGTAATCGTAACTAGTTATCTAACTCAATTTACACACTAAATCAGTAGGGAGAGAACAAAAACCTCTATCTAGGGATTAATACAAAATTGTAGTCAAATTCAAGCAATAAAGCGCAGATTAAATGCTCAGCACCAGAAATTAACACAAAAGAAGCGAAATTAACGACGCCTAGGCCTAGGGTTTGGCAGGATAAACCCTAATTGAAAAGCGTGGCTGGAAGAAACTGAAACGCGAATTGAACTGGAGGTGATGGAAGACTTACCTCGAGGTCGGAAAACGGCGCCGTATCCGGAGAGCTCCGTAACTAAGCTTCGCGGAAGAGAGAGAGAGAGAGAGAGAGAGAATTTGAAAGGCCGGGTTGTGGATTCATTCATTTAATTTATACTCATCCTGGATCTGTCACTCCTTTTTCCTCTTCAAGTTTCATATCCTGCAATGTGATGGAACTAATTTTTTAGAGCTTGAATGTTAATCCACTCCCTCTCCATTGTAAACAGACTAATTTTAAAGAGAAACCGGCCAATAATTTTGGATGCCATACATACTTTAAGCTTAACCCAAATACTCACCAACCAAAATAATATTTTAATTACTATTATTTACTCAATCCACCCACCAGTGTACTAAACTAATATGCTCTTATCAGATCACAGAGAAAATACTAAAAATTCTGTTAAGCAGTTTCGTTCATTATAGATTGTTTTTTGTTGTTGTTTTTGGATGACTTCGATCAGATATGGTACTTGGTATATTCTATTTTCCCTTTCGTTGTTAGCTTTGGATGACTTGATGCACCATAGACTAGAAGCTAGGCGTGCAGACTGTGCAGTAGCCAGCTTCCAGCTTGGTTTCAGCATATTCTTTCAGGATACTTCAATTCATAAAGGAGAAAATTATTTATCATTTAAGCTCTATAAAATGAGGCGAGCAGTTTGAATCCAGGAAGCAATTGCTCTACGTACGTACTGCATTCCATCTCCTTTGCTTCACTTCTATGCACTAGCTCAATCAAACAAAATTCGAGTCTTTTTATCAAATATCTATCATATGGAAAAGATTGAGCATAAGTATGTGGAGGTAGGAGGACTAAAGCTTCATGTAGCTGAAATTGGAAGTGGTAAGTACATGTACATGCATCGTCCAAATATCCCAGCTGTTTGAGTGTTTCCACTCATTACAAGTGATAATTTATAAGTAATGACAAGTATTTACTAATTCCAAATGCAGGTCCAAAGGCGGTGGTTTTCCTGCATGGATTTCCAGAAATATGGTACTCATGGAGGCACCAAATGATTGCTGTGGCCAACAATGGCTATCGGGCAATTGCCTATGATTGCAGGTAGAGGTGGCAAACGGGCCACTAAGCACGAGCACGGCACGGGCCCAGCACGCTTAAAAGTGGCCCGGCACGGCCCAAGCCCGTTAGTGGCCCGACATTACCCGAGCACGTTAGAATAACGGGTCGGGCTGGGCCTAAGAATATTGGCCCATTGGCCCGGCCCGGCCCAAGCCCGTAATGGGCCCGACACGGCCCGAGCACGACATATTGTGGGCCGGCCCATTACAAACACAAAATTTCATTTTGTTTTTAAAAATATTAAAAAACTACAATGATGAGATTTGAATATGAGACATTTTTATTTAAAATCTCATGACAATTCCACCAATGCTTTCTTTTATATTATCAAAATAATGAAACAAAACATTATATCCTTATTTTGACATAAGTATTTTTTCTAAATATTAAATATAAGTTTATTAATAAAGACTAATCTCATAATAATACAACTATAGAATGAAGGAAATAATATATAATAGATACTTTATTTCATAAACAATGACAGACGATAGAATGAAGGAAATAATAATAGGAACGATAGAGGTGGCAAACGGTGTCATAATAATACAACTATAGAATGAAGGAAATAATACAACTATAGAATGAAGGAAAGAATAATAGATACTAAATCTTCATTATATTAATAAAGATTAATCTCACAATAATATACTAAAAACCGTTCAAGTAAACCCTAATTTGTGTTTGGCCCAAACTCTAGGTTACTTGACCTAGTGGTAATAGGGTTAAATTAGAAGGATCTAGATTCCTATTCAATGTACGATTACTTTCCTTGTACGATTGAGATTCTATGCATTGTAATCCTCTATATAAAGAGGCCCCTATTATCAATAAGAATACACAGCAAATTCCTCTCAAATTCAGTTTCTCTACAACACGTTATCAGCACGAAGCCCTAACCCTGAAACAGATAGCCAAACCTTGATTCAAGAAGCTAAAAACCTTGAATCCGAATACAAAAACTTGAAGCCTTTTCTGCCTTCACCTCACACATTGAAGAACTCGATCCCAGGAGTCCAGAACCGGCGGCCTCACCCCAAGAACCGGCCAGAAACCCACCGAACCGGCCACCGGAAGCTCCATACAACTCGCAGCAAATATTCCACCGGTTCACCATCTTCCGGACCTCAAATTTCCACGAAATTTTGTCCAAAGAAGCTCATCCACCTGAAGATTTCGGAACCGGAAGAATTATAGCAAAAACCGGCAAAAACATTGCTGAACCGGCCGACTGAAAGTCCGACAGAAAAACCGGCAGAAGGAAAAGAAAAGAAAAAAAAAAAAAAAGAGGAAGGAGAAGCTGCAGCCCAGAAGCCCAGCCCAGAAGCAACTGTGCAGCCTAGGCCCAGTAGCAGGAAGAAGCCCAGAAGCAGAAGGGGTCCAGCCCGAGCCACGTCATCATCCACGCAGGCACACATTCAGCGTCCCTCTGCCTGCCACGTCAGCAATCGGCCGCCACGTCAGCACCTCCGGTCAACATCAGTCAACGCCGGTCAACCTTTTTCCGGCCGACTTCCGGCCACTTTCCGGCGATTTTTCCGACAACTTTTTCCGGCCAAATTTTCCGGCGACTTATTTCGAGGTATTTTTTACTAAACGTTCCCGTTTTTTAAAGTTTTTAAATTCAATTTCTCTTCTTTTCTCGGGGACTTTCAACCTCCCTTCTTCTACCCCCCTTTCTTCTTCATAGGGGACACCAAAAGCCGAACTGTGGGGGTTCGTGCTCACTCCAAGCTTGGAGCTTGTAGAGTCCTCCAAACTTAAGAGTTTGTTGAGAAGAAAACGATCGACCACACACATCATTGTTTCGATCTAATCCAACCCCTCTTGGAATCGAATTTCTTGGAAGTGACTACGCTCGGAAATTCCTAATTTCTTGGAAGCGACTACGCTCAGAAATTTTATATGTTTTCGTGGTAGCCTTTCACGCTCCGAAACTAACCCTAATTTCTCGTTCTCTTTCAGGATGAGTAACCTGAACAAATTGGACTTTGCTCTATTGGGAACAACTGGCTCTGAATATCACAGGTGGGTTCGTGATGTCCGCCAGCATCTCAAGACCGATGGAATCCTGGATACGATTCTCGAGCCTAGCCAGGACGTGCTAACTGTTGAGCAAGCTCAAGCTTTGGAAGCAAATAGAGCAGCCTTAGAGGCAAATAAGGCGAAAGCCATCATCCTAATGACTCGTCATATGGATGATTCGCTCCAGTACGAGTGTATGAATGAAGAAGACCCCAGAAGGCTGTGGGTCTCACTCGAAGAAAGATTTGGCAACGTCCGTGACTCCCTGCTTCCTGACCTAGAAGTGAGATGGCATAGCCTCCGCTTCTGTGATTTCAAGTAAGTTCTTGACTATAACTCGGAAGCACTTTGCATTAAATCCTTAATGGAATTCTGTGGTAAAGAGATCACAAATGCGATGTTGATTGAGAAGACTCTCTCTACCTTCCCCGTTTCTGCATTGATGGTTGCTAAGAACTATCGAATCGATATTGCTGTAGGACGGATCACAAGGTTTCATGAGCTCATTGGAACTATGAATGTTGCTGAAAAGCATGACAACATCCTTGTGAAGAATTATAATTCGACATCCGTGGAAATAGAGCATATTCTGGAATCCAATTATAGTCGCGCCCCTAAGAGAAGGCGCCAAGAGCGAAACCCTAACCTTAGGGATACTTCTGGACGTTCTGGTTCATATAATCGCTCTACTTGGGAAGGTAACCGCCAATATAGGCGAACACGGAACCGAATAGGTCAACGTGGAAAGAGAGAGGGAGGCAACGCCTCTGGCCATGTTGGTGGCGCCACCAACACTAAGAGTCATCTAAATGACGCTTTCAAAGCGCCTCAATCAATGGAGTTTGAGCAAAGAGATGTATGTTCTCGATGTGGAGTGTCTGATCATTGGGCACACATTTGTAGAGCTCGTGAAGAAATTGTCACCGCCTACAAAGCATATTGTGAAGCAAGAGAAGCTCACTATGTGGAACAAGAAGATCAAGAAGATGATCTAGAGTAAAGGGTTGAAGACTACAAATTTGGCTGGGATCAATAGATCGCCAATTCTGTTTAAGTCTTTATTTTCCAAGAGATGTAATAGGCAATTGCCATACTATGTAGTAAATGCTATTGATTTAGTTTTTCTTCACATAGGCTCATCCAAAATGAGTGTGATGTCTAGGAAGGTTTTGAGATAAGTGGTACTTAAGCGAGCTTTGCTCCACCGACATCTCTCTACTCACCTGGTCATATTTATTTTGGAGTTACCGAAAGAAGTCAAACGACTACCATTGTTTTGCATTAGCTAGCATTTTGGATTAGATTTTCTTTGGTCAAAGAAACAATGATGTAACTTCGTTGGCTTATGAATAAAATTTCGAGTTCTTTTCATTATGACTCTATTTTGATTCTAAGCATATGACTTTTGTGACTACGATGGCTGGGTCATCAGTATTAATTCAAGGACATGGAATAGCCCAAGTTCCACTTGCCAAATGGCACCTTAATTACTGTCACAGAAACTCTCTACGCTCCTAGGGCCAATCGCACCTATAAATAGCCAACGGATTCCATGCGAAAACGCATATAGAGAACGGAAATGAGTTCCTTTGCAATACCTCTAATGATTGCGAACAAATGCGCATCTTAGAGAAGTTTATGTGTCTCTCTAGTGGACTCTATGTCACTATTCGAGCTATTAATCCAATAAAAGTTATGAGAGAAGATCTCTTGGATTTAGACACATATTGGCTTTGTCACGACAGGATAGGTCATCCTAGTCATGATATGATAATCCGTCTACGAAAGACTTCACATGGACATCTTTTCTCTCGAGCGAAATGAAGCATGAATCAAAAGTTGATTCCTGGACTAAGTGTGACCGACGCTGCTGCCTAGGGCACTGCCTCCGTCCACCACCAGCTTAGGGCTGGCGTAGTCCTTATCCATGACGCCATGGATGGCGTCCATCATGGTGATGGCGCCCCAGGTGATGATGCAATCACCAACTTGCTTCAAAATAGCGTTTCAGACGCTCAGGCCCAACCAAAATTCTCATTGGTTGCTTCTAAAGCCTCTCGCTCGTTTTACAAAGCCCGTTCCTTAGGGAAATTAGGACAGAGACCGTCCTATGCAAAGGATATGAAAATACTCATTATGTTCTTACATAGAATCCATAGGGATTCTGTGGACTGATTCAACCAACTTGCGGACGTTTAAATATCTCATGATGATTGGTTGACACGTAAACACGCTGGTCACGTGTTGTGCCATTGTCCACTTGTAATGCTGCTTATGCTACACTCCTAGCAAATATCATATGACAACGGGCTCACTCCCCGGATCATCCTATTCCGTCAATTGGACTTGACAATGCTAGAGAGTTTACATCGAAGACTTTCGATGGTTATTGCAATGGGACTGATGTTGGACATCATATTCCCATGTACACACCCAAATGGTCTCACGGAAACGACTACGATGGTAGTCAAGACATTGGTAATGCGCACCAATCTCCTTCTTTTCGCTTGGGGTGATGCAATATCGCATGCAGCTATGCTAATTCGTCTACGACCTACCGCCACTCAATCTACCTCGGCGTTACAGCTAGTGACTGGGTACAAGTATCGTACTTACGCATATTTGAGTGTGCCTTTATGTGCCAATTGCGCCGCCACAGCGCTTTATGATGGGTCCTTACAGACGAATGGGCAACTCAGTTGGATTTGAGACTCCAACAATCGTCCGCCACTTAATGCCCTTGCTAGGCGATCTCCTTACCGCTAGATTTGCGGATGTCACTTTGATGAGACAGTCTTCCCGTCGTTAGGGGGAGATAAGAACACGAATGTTCAACAAGAACGATAGGAATTGTCGTAGTCTGTCCCCACTATGTCTCATCTCGATCCCTGTTAAAGTGACGAGATCACACAAATATGCTGCAAACATGCCTGCAAGGATGGACGTCCCTACGAGAGGACGTAGCGCTACCCTACACAGAGGTAGGCATGGCGCCAACGCCATAGAGAGTGGCACTCTGGCGTTACAGGCCATGACCCCAGCTAGGATGCATGGGAGGCCCGTGGGTTTCGAATGATACTTTGGCACACTCCAATCCTTTGATCATCGACACTCAAAATCCGTCTCATGAGTATCTTCTGGGTTATGGTTATCTTTGGGGGACGCCTCAACGTCAGAACCTATTCCTGAGAATATAGAGCTCTATGAAACTTACACTAGTGTACATGAGACGTGGGATAAAAACTCCATCATAATTGATGATCTAGTCACGCATTTCGTTGCGCATGAGTTTGTTGAGTCCGATGATATCGAACCACGCTCCGTTGATGAATGAATGCCAACGTAGAGAGATTTGGCCTAAATGGAAAGATGCGATCCAGGTTAAGATGGATTCTCTAACGAAGAGGAAGGTTTTCTGAGCTAGTGATGCCAACACCTCCTGACATAAAACCTATTGACTAATGGGTCTTCGTTAGAAAGCGTAGTGAGAAAAAGATATGGTAATCTCGCCTTATGGCGCAAGGCTTCTCATAAAACGCCCTGGAATCGACTATGATGAGACATATTCTCTCGTAATGGATGTCATTACACTCCACTACCCTGTCAGTTTGGTAGTTTCCGAATAACTGAACATGCAGCTTACAAATGTGGTCACTACGTATCTCTATAGGGATCTAGATACGGAATATACATGAAGGTTCATGGTGAACTTCATTTACCCAAGTCAAGTAACTCTAGACCACGGAGCGCGTTTACAAAAGAGGTTGAAACGCTCACTAAAGTGACTACTTGATTGGGAAGGGATATGCCCACGCTTTTCCATAACAAGTTTCGGATTCTATCGCGGTTCATGTTGGACATGATCTTCATTAGAAGCCCTTAAAGAGTTAAGGGCAACCGCTGAACACTTGAAATCCGAGTTTGAGATGAAGGATTTTGGGAGAACATGATTATGTCTCGGTTTGGAACTTGAGCATCGTGTTGATAGATGCTTAGGCATTTTGACAAGGTCAAACCTTCAAGCACCCCCATGATCGTTCGTAGTCTTGATCCTGAAAAGGATCCTCTTCGTCGAAAGGATGATGACGAAGATGTGCTAGAGGCAGAAGTGCCTTACTTAGTACAATAGGCGCATTATTGTACTAAGCTAAATGCACAAGATCAGACATCTCATTTGCAGTAAGCTTGTTAACTAAGATATAGCTTTGCGCCAACGCGATGCCATTAGGATTGGTGTAAAAGATATCTTTCAGTACTTGAGATGTACGATTGATATGGGCTTGTTCTATCCCTACAGAGAGATGATGGATTCGGACCCATCACACACCAGGAACGCCTCCAACACCGGCCTGCGTCCGCTCTCCCCATCCCAAAACGAAGTTAGCGTTTTGGAAGGTTTTGCTAATGCTGGGTATCTCTCTGACCCACACAAAAGTCTTCCCAAACTGGTTAAGTGTTCACCATGGGTAAAGACTGCGATATCTTGGAGGTCTACAGAATAGACCCTAGTCGCTATATCTTCGGACAATGCAGAGACTATTGCTCTTCACGAAGAGATTCGTGAATGTATATGGATTGGATCCATAATTACGCATGTTCGAACAATTGTGGTTTGAAGTCTACCATAGATGAGCCTACGAGCATTTAGGATAATGCAGCTTGTTTTGAACAAATGAAGCAAGGCTACATCAAAGCGACAACACCAAGCTTAATCAGCAACAACAGACTCTCCTCAAGATCAAAATGAACTAGGTTCGATCTGAGGACAGTGTGGCAGACTTGCTCACTAAGTCATTGCCTAAATTCCACTTTCGAGAAACATGTTGGTAGCATCGTTTACGGAAGTTATCCGAACTCCCATGACCGTAGTCATCAGGGGGAGATGCAGACATCAGGGGGAGATGTCTACATGTATGGTCTCGAAACGTGAAGGGTGTGTTGTGCTATTTTTCCCCTTCGACCGATGTTATTTTTGTCCCACTGGGTTTTTGTTACTCGGCAAGGTTTTTAACGAGGCAACGAGAGAAGCACCGCGTTTGGGCAACACAAGGGGGAGTGTTCAAGTAAACCCTAATTTGTGTTTGGCCCAAACTCTAGGTTACTTGACCTATATAGTGGTAATAGGGTTAAATTAGAAGGATCTAGATTCCTATTCAATGTACGATTACTTTCCTTGTACGATTGAGATTCTATGCATTGTAATCCTCTATATAAAGAGGCCCCTATTATCAATAAGAATACACAGCAAATTCCTCTCAAATTCAGTTTCTCTACAACAAAAACAATATATTTTGAGTTTTTTTTTTCTTTCTTTCTTATAGTGGAATATAAAAAATTATTAGAAATCTAATCTTAAAAAGCTAAGATTAAGAAAAACGTTGTAGAACTTAATTTATTTTAATTTTCTAAATAGTTAAATAAAATTAATTTTTATTTGTTCAAATTAAGATTTTAAAATCGTGCTTTATAGTGGGTACACTACGCCAATATTTGAATCAGACGACACACATCAGACAACTGCGCACATTTTTTTTGTCGTCTGAAAAATTCAGACGACAGCAAGAATTATTCTATTGTCTGTGATTCAATCATACAGCAGTTATTGTATAACAGGTGTGATATTGTCCGCATTTTTTAAAGGGACAACAGATTTTCAGATTGTTGTTGTCCAAATAGCTAATTTCAAACAACATAATAAATGTTGATGTTGTTTCATTGTTATTCAGACAATGGTTGAAATTTGATGTCGTCTGAATAAATCTACTCAGACAACACTTTTTACATTGCTATTGTGCAATTTATTATCAGACAATCACTATATTTTGATGTTGTCTGATATTTTCAGTTCAGACAACATCTTTTGTTGTCTGTTGTGTGACATTATTACATACAACTGGTCTTTAGTTTATGTTGTCTGTTTTTAGGGTTCAAATTTATTCAGCCCTAGTTGACTTATGTGTTTGGAAACTTATATTCCTACACTTAGCCAAAAGGCCCAAAACTCAATTTTTCAACTCGATCCCTCCATTGACCAACAAGAATTTCATTTGCCCGCCCATTTTTTGGCCAAAACTTAAACTTCCCCCTTTTCACACTCTCTTACCAAGTCAATTCGACTGTCATTCTCTCAAAACCCAGTCATCTGACCTCTAACCTCTTTCAGTTCCCACTTCTATCGTAGCTCTCTCTCTCTCTCTTCCCCCCCCTTCTCCTCTCTCTCACTCTCTGTCGATGTCCTTTAGGCATTATCTGTGGCAGGGCTTTGACATAATTTTCAGATCTGTGGCACGCCTCTTCTAAATCCTTATATGCTTCACACTCTTTCTATTAGAGTCGGATCTCGAAATGTTTTGGGTTTTTTTTTTTTCAGATCTATGTCATAAAAGATTGAAAAGGAGTTGAGGTATACAAGAGGCAATCTGCAGTCTGAACTTCAGTTGTTTTTAACAAGACTACAGAAAAATGGAGCGGCAGAAGAAGAATGAGCAAAAACAAGAACCGCAAATGGGGATTGGCTTGGAGACCTTGCCCAGCTGCGTATTGATCACCGCTATCCTCCCCAAGCTGGAACTGGAGACTCTATGCTCTTTCGCTTGCGTTAGCAGAGCAATGAATACCTCAGTCTCTATCTCAAGCCCTTCCTTCACTCTCCTGCCTCAATCTCTCCGTAAAGTCTTCATCTTTTATCTCAAAATTTAACTCATGTTTCTTGTCAATTCGTAAAAACTGAAGCTTTAATCGTAAACCCAAAACTTAACTCATGTTTCTTGTCAATTCCATAAGCACTTTACGAAACTTCTCTGTTTGGATTGGGTTTTGATACTGTCGTATAGTTCTGTTTACATCTTTGGGTTTTGTTAGATACGGAAAGCAGAGGTAGCGAATTGGGGAAAAGAGGAGAGACTGGAAGATTGGATGCCCAAGGTGAATTCGTGCTCTAATATCCTTAGTATGGTTTCATTATGCTTTGTTTCAGACACGATGGATTAATTCTGGGTTTGGGTTTATGGAATTCCTATCATTTTAAAGGTATCAAACGAATCCAATTTTGGGCAGTTTGGTGATAAAATCTGGGAGTTGACGCTATCAGTACTAATGGAATTCATATATTTGTCTTAGGCTGAAAGGTTGGTGGGGATTTGGGTGGAGTTTGCTTAGCCTACGTTACCAGTAAGTGATTTTCATCTTAGCTGGTGTTTGTTTTTCAATTAGTGTGTGTGTGTGGATGTATATACCAGTATATATATGAACGAATGCACAACAATGTTTTGGCCTTACATATGAACGAATGCACAGCAATGTTTTGGCCTCATAGTGAGAGGTTTTGATTCAAGTAAATGGTTGGTTACTATAAGTGTTGGATACTTGAGACTTTGTTGTAAAGCTTAATATGGATCAAGCATGCCGTTTCTTTTCCTAGTGCAAATTTTGAAGGTGTTCAATTCGTTGTTGAATTTTCAAACTACTATCTTCCTGATGATGAGGCATTCTGTGTACAATTATGGGCATAAAAGTTTTTGCCGTTCTTTGGCATATATGCACAGCACTACACTCATAATACCTACTTCACACCTAGGTATAATTGTGTGTGTGTGTGTGTATAATTATACCACTGCACTATATATATAACAATATGAAAATATTGCTGTACATTTCACTTTTATACGCTGCACTAATATATATATATATAGGTCTTGGGTTTGGTTTATTGATTTCACAATGAGTATATGGATTATATAATAATGCTAGGCTTTGTTTATAATATGATTTTGATGTTTTGGCTGGGATTTGGGTATTCCAAAGCTTGTGAACGTCTGATACTTCAACTTGAAATTCAGAAAGCTAGACTATCTTCAATACATATAATCTGGGGTTTTCATGAATGTTCATCATCCTTTCTTGTTTTCCCTTAATATAGTCTGTGGTTTACTTATTAGCTAACAACATAGCACTACTTACTTATGTTCAATAGATTATTATGAGTGAAACCTTATAAGGCAACAATCATGATTTCTGTTCTTTTACTAATTGATAGACTTGTTATTGCACCACAGGAGGGTTTGAAGCCAATAGATGTTGCAGCTGCAAGTAGGAACTGAAGTGTTGTGGAGATCCTCTTACCTTGATCTGTTTTGGTATTTAGACTCTTTAGGTATATATAGGCATGGATAATGTGCATTTGACACATTTATCGACAAGTTTATGTTTTTGGCCTTTAAGTATATAGGCAAGGTTAGTATGTGTTAATATTGGGATGAACCTACTGCTGATGGAATATTGTAGATCTTGTTGGATTCAATGGAAAGCTTTTGGTATCAATATTGGATGTGTTTGTGGATGCGTTGATTGATAGGTTTTTGTTAGATGCAATATCCAGAATGTATGTCTTGTTATCCAATCTCAAACAATGCAATTTCACCAGAAAACCATTGTCTGACAATTGAGCACAAAAAAATCACATAAAAAAATTGTTGTCTGTACAACATAACAACAATATCTTTTAAACTGGTTCTATTGCCCAACATTGTAAAACACAATGTCAAAGGTATATATTCTATTGTCTCACTTCATTAACCACTACATCAAAGTAGGAAAACCATGGTTAGAAATAAACTTCAATAACTGCAAAACCTAGAAAGCTGTTGTTTGAGCAAACAACACACAAGAGTTTACTTTGAGAAAAATAGAGTGTAAAACTTTAACAGACAATGCTACACTATAAGTTATGTTGTCTTAATGACCTCAGAAGTTACTTTTCTTTAGATTATGCTGACTTAATTCACTTTGGACAACAGCTACTTTAAGTTGTCTATTGTCTTTTATGGTGTTCAGACAACAGGTTTGTTAGTTCTTGCTCTTGTCCAAATTTTCTTCAGACGACAGAATCTTGCTGTTGTCTGATACCGACATCAGACGGCACCCACTCAGTCAACAGCAAAGAGGGGTATCAGACGACAGCGAAAAACTGTCGTCTGATCGTATTATTGGCATAGTGGTAGGCACGAGCACGGCCCGTTATTGACCCGGCACGAGCACGGCCCGACACGATATGGGCTCGGGCCATGGGCCAGGCCGGGCTTAATGTTTAAGTAAATGGGCCGGCACGAGCCCGACACGATAATAAATGGGCCGGCCCAAGCACGACACGAAGCACGACTAGGCCCGATTAAAATGGGCCGGGCCGGCCCATTTGCCACCTCTAATTGCAGGGGATATGGACTTTCTGAGCTGCCAGCTGAGCCTGAAAAGGCAACTTTCAAGGACCTCGTTGATGAGGTTGTTGGAGTTTTGGATGCTTTGGCAATTGACAAGGTAATTAATATTTCCTTGCGTCTTAGTTTGATTACAGAGAGCCCTAGTCATTCATAATTCCCTATCACTTGATGTGTGTGAGTCTCATCCTACAATGTTATTCACCAAGCAAAGCTCCTTTGATTAATTAACTCTTTAAGCTGTCATTATGTTAATCATTTGTCTTTGAACAAATGAAGTAAAGAACTGTCTTTTAGAACCAAGTGAAACATATATCTTCTTATAGATTGAGTGCTAGAAGCTAAATGAGAAGTACTAACAATATTAATTACAATACCTAATTACAAACTCTACAATGATCAGTCAAGACAGTCGATCGATCTGCAAGTGCAAATAAATAGGAACTGTTATATCCCACTCATGATAAACAACATTCCTTGCTAGATATAACTCTTTACTGTTGATATTGCTGTTTGGAAACTAAATTTAGTGGCAGTTTTATGGGTGCATCATCTATGCATTTATACGGTAATTTTTGAAGTACTTTTCGGTACAAGAACTTGAAGTTAATTATAATCATACATCATTCTAACCTAGCTTTGATAAATGACCAGGCTTTCCTTGTTGCAAAGGATTTTGGATCTATAACTGAATACCTCGTAGCTGCTGTCTATCCTGAGCGGGTAGCTGGTGTTATATCACTAGGTATCCCTTTCATGCTTCCAGGTCCCACTGCTGTCCAAAATCATCTTCTTCCTGAAGGATTCTACATATCAAGGTGGCAGGTATAAATCACGTATATATGATCATTTTCATGATCGACAACGCTTTTCCCTAGCCTGCATCAGTTGTAAACATGAGCTATGACATTATTGCATCACTAATAATGTTGTTACATAATTACAGGAGCCAGGGAGGGCAGAAGCAGATTTTGGCCGCTTTGATATCAAGTCGGTGGTAAGGAACATCTACATTCTCTTCTCCAGAAGTGAGGTTCCAATAGCTGCTAAGGATCAAGAAATCATGGATTTGTTTGATCCAGCTATTCCTCTATCGCCAGGTTTCTCAGAGGAAGATCTTTCAGTCTATGCATCTCTGTATGAGAAGTCTGGATTCCGTTTTCCTTTGAGAGTTCCATATAGGTAGGTAACTAATAACAAGAAACAAACTTGTTGCATTTACTACTCCCACACCATTTTCACATTCTTCTTAAACAGCACAAAGTATCATATGTTCTTAATTCAACAATATTTCCATAAGCATACTTAACTGTATTAGAAACTGTTTTCATTTATGCAGGAGCATAACAGTGGATTGTGGTTATACTGATCCAAAAGTCTCAGCTCCAACACTGCTTATCCAGGGTGAGAAAGACTACCTCTTAAATTTTCCCGGGACTGAGGATTACATACGATCTGGGGCAATGAAACATGTTGTGCCTGATTTGGACATTACCTTCATTGCAGAAGGGGGTCACTTTGTGCAAGAACAACTTCCAGAGAAAATTAATGAGCTAATCCTCACTTTTCTCAGCAAACATGGTATCTGATTCAACGTTGCTCTATGTGCCTGAGGACCAATTTAATGTTGTGTCTGGGGTATGCTAAAAAGGCAGGGCCTCACATTGCATATTTGGGAATAAATTAAGAAACAGTTTCCCCTCTTATTAGTTGATGTGATCTTTGTGTGATTTGCTACTTGTTCTGAAAATATATTTTATGTACTTCGTTTTTCTGTATTCGAGCATTGTTCTTGGAAATAAGTCCAGGCAAAGTGGCTCACATAGGGAAAATAGATTGTGAGAAACTTCTGTATCCTTCCTATATTATGCATCATTGCGTGTGTCAAACACTGGCTACTGGTTGGTGAGTACTAGACATGTGATATGCTAGTATCCGAAGGAATGCTTCTATGGTACCAGCATCCTCAATCTATCGTCCATTATGCATCTTCATGGTTCTATGTATCAGATATCATCATCACTTCATCAGGGAAATTCCTTTTCCTTTCCCATCAATACAGGATCTTGTAATACAGGTTTTTGTATAGATAATAAGATAACAAGACTTGTAGTGCTCATAGTATACTAATATAGGAAACCAGAGTGACCTAATAGCCTTGAAGCAGTCTGTTACAGAATTCACATTGTAGAAGTATCCAGAGCGTTAAATACCAAATCACAAGATTAAAACATAATACTCGAGTCCAGCCAAGTCCTAACTGTAGAGCTTCATCTTTATGAGACGTCAAAAGTCAACATAACAGAGCTTTTTCTTACTAATCTTCCAATCAAGAGGTAAAAATTTAAACACCATTATGTACAGGGAATATCAATGAATTAGAAATAAGTGAAAAGCTTATTTCTCCGGAACTTTGGTGCATGCAATGATGCAAATATATCCTCAACTAACATTAAAATGAAAATTAGCTTCTCAGTGAATCAAACTATAAAAATAAATAAATAAACCCCTCTGCTTGAGTTTTTTTTTTTTTTTTTTTTTTTTTTGACTTTTTAAAATTTCAAGCTTAAACTCTCTGCTTGAGTCGTTTTTTAAGCTCAAGCTTAGCTCGGATGGGGAACATACTCAAATTTTTTTTCTAAGTTACTGTATGGCAATACATATACAAATATGAACTCCCTATTTTTTCTATCTTTGATAGCAAGGGTTTTGCCCTCTTTTTGGTTACTGTCTCCAATTTACTTAGGTGTTTGAACATAACCTATGAAATCAAAGAGGCTGCAGGTCTTGATTATAACAAGAGAAGGAAAGAGTCATTCCATGTGTATGTTACCTTCTAATTATAACAAGAGAAGCTAGGTTGCTTCTCACTTTGTGTCTGTGTGCATCTCACTTCTTTTAGTGTCACAAATATATTTTCTTCTTTCAAGTTGTTCTTGCAGATGGGAGCCCTGGATCTCTCTTGAATACGATGCTAACATGGTGTAGAATACCATTTAATCCTAATGTCGGTCGATTGTGTTAATAAGAGCGGTTGACTCATAGGTGAGGATTCTTTAACACCCAGCTTTGCAGCTCTCTGCTAATTGTTGTAGTTCTCCCACATCGCTTATGTGACCAAGTACGGAAGCTCATGAGACTATAAAAGACGAAGCACAATACTAAAATAATCATACCTTTCTCGGCCTTTTGGCTAAGATCAAGTGTAGTATCTGTTCTTATCAGTTTAATATCTGATACGTGGACCAATGGTTCACACGATATTAAATTAATTTTTTTAAGGGGTGAGTCCATCACAGTAGCTTGCTACTGGGGCTCACACGTGTCATCCTTGTCTTGCACTACTGCAAGGTTTGGCGCACCCTACCAAAACAAGTCAAAGTTTCAGTAACCATCTAAATGTAACCAAGAGAATCTCTAAATACTGGTTAATCAGTCTGCTCAATAGACAGAAAATATAGTCTGCAACTTAGTACAATTCATTATCTCCATAGAGGGGAAATTTTCATACAATACCGACTTCCATGATCTAATCAGTTTGTACCAAACAAACGCAGGCAAACAGCAGCAAGTTAAAACTTGGGTTTAGCTTGCTGCTCTGTTTACAGAGCCTCTCTCTTAGCTCTTAGGTGGCTCATGCGAGGAGGATACAGGTCTTGATTTCTAGTTTTCTCTTAGCTAGTCAATTAACTACGGACAATTGACAGATCGAAAGCATTTGAATCTCAATATTGAAGGCAGGCATCCAGTTTAGTCTGTCTAGCTAACACATCAATAACTACGGAAAGGTAAGTAGCAACACTAACGGTTGCAAATTTACTTTTTATTGACTCCCTAAATTCTAATGATGTTTTTCTTGTTTGTTCTTTTCAGCCCTCTCCACTGAAGCCGAGCAACATTTACGTGAAGAATATGAATGTCACTTGCAACTTCAAGTCTGCATTGACATCTCTGTGCAGCTCTGCAGTCCCTCTACAGAAAATGCAGGTTCTTGACATTACTTTCAAGGTCGAAAAAAAAAAAACCTCAGACATGCGGCTTCATTTTTTATTGGCAGCCTCTGTCTGTGGTTTGGAATTCTAACTTCTCTATTAGTTGAAAGTGCCAGACTGCCAGTAAGCTAGATTTTTACGGTTAGCATGAATGATGAATCATACTCACTATTAAGCTTTCATTTAAGCCTCTGTGGCTCTCTATTTGAGCCAAAATAATATTCTAGACATGATTGTCCAAACACTATGCAGTGAATTGGTGAGGTGAAGCTAGTCCTTCGATGGGCAACACATTTCGCTTGGTAGTAGCGTTGGAACTTTGAGAGGAAAATATGTGGGATTGTGCCAGTGCTTTTGCTCGGTTTCTTTTCCTTAGATTTCCTCCAAGGAATGGAGTAGGTGCATTTATTATTTTTATCCCATCTCAAAGGAAGGTTCTGAAACGCCAATGATAATGCATGTCACTGTCATACTTAAACTATGACTAATATTAATGATAGATGCTACAAGTCCCACATCATAGAAGAGGAGTGTATGTCTAGTGTGAGAGTTATATAACAAACCAGCTCAGGAACTGTAAAATTCACGGAGCCATGCGTTGAGCACAAAGCGAACTATTCTTTCGCCTTTTACTAAAGAATACCGTGTGAGCGGCGCTCTAAGTGGCATACGCTTATTTTTGGAAGGGAGCACCACTGTGGGTGCCCCTCAGATTTTAGTTAGCAAGATTTGTCGCTATGAAAGATTTGTCGCTATGATGCATATCATTAACTGAAGAAAAAAATAAGGATATGGTTTTCTTTTCTTAATAGAAAATACAAAGAAGAATTCTGACCGGCAATCACATGTTAGCAGCACCCAAAGGGGCTTCTATCTCAAACACAGTAACTAATAATATGTTTGAAACCGACTTTGAGAGCAGTTGTTGGCTAGCCTTTGGAGTCTGGATGTCTAAAAGCGACTTGAGCGATTCTCCATAGCCATTGGGATTACATTTAGAGATGTTTATAAAAATCTTGGAGTCTCCTTCTAAAATATGAGAACGACCAGCAATAGAGGGTTGTCTTAAACCTTCTCTAAGGGCCAAGGCTTCATCAACAAGGACAGGGGAATGACGCAAAGGTTAGAATTGTTGTAGTATATATGATTACTGTTGTCATAGTTTATATGTCTATATCATGTATAGGATATGTACTTGAGTATAAAGAGAGGTGCTTAAGTGTAAAGATAGGTATAGTGACTTATATGATAAGCTTTATGTCAAAGGAGAACAAGCATGGTTATCTCTATCATCAAAGCCACAATGCCACAATGTAAAGCTAGAAATGGAGCTGTCATCAAGCATCTCACACCTCAATTGTATTCCTATAAATACCTCCTTGTATGAGATGAATAAACACACTTGAATCTCCATTTTCTGAAACATTGTTATGTTCGTTTTACAACACGTTATCAGCACGAATAGCTCTACGATTTGGATTGCAGATTGACAAGAGGAGAGGTGAATAACTCTTGGGTTGCAGAGAAGAGGCAGTTCATCATTCAATCAACTTCACTCTACCAGCTCTACAACCAAGTAGGTTTTTCCAAACAAAAACCGATTTTGCTGTTTCATTTTACCTACTGTTCTCTGTGTTCCAGTATTTATTTGAAATAGTAAATCAACTCCAAAACTCACCAAATTTTGTATGCTGGAGCCCCTGTGTGTTTACTGCATCTCTGTAAATTTTCATATTTTTCTGGGTAGTTTTGCTTAGTGTTTCAGTTCGTCTTTCGACTGTTGTTCAGTAGGAACTGCAGTCATGATTTATGACTTTTGTTGAAGCATCTAGTTTAACCTAATCCTCTATGAGAGACACTTATTTCTCTTGCACTATAATTGGCATAATTGAATGAAAAAAAAAAGGAAAATCAGTAGCTTTTAATTTAGCTATCAACTTCTTCAGTTCATGTATATTGTGGCAAATATTTATATATACTTGTTTGGACTTTGTGATAATGATACATCTTTCCTTCATTATTTATTATGATAATGTTTTGTGGTGTTACCTGCTCATATGAAATTTAAATATTTTACCCGCTTAAATTCTTTGCATTAGAATATATATGTGCGGAATGCAGGTACTTAATGAACCAGAAGTTCACACATAAATATTGAACCAGAAGTTCATACATAAATATTGAACCAGAAGTTCACACGTATCGAACCCGTAGTTTCGATAACATTGAAAGGTTATGAATCTTTCCAAGTAGGCGCACCCAATTCGATGCGATGTCTAGGCAAGATACAATGAGGCTGTGTACTTAAGAGAGCCTCGCTCCACCCAAACCTCATACTCTTACCTGGTCGTATTTAATTGGAGTTACCAAAAGGGTTGAGTAATAACTTTTCATTCATTGGCAGACCAGCTTGAGCCCAGCAGGCCCACTCTCCCTCTGCGGGACCTAGCAGCCCAGCAGGCCTCATACACCATTTGAATTACGCATGAAAGGCCGGGTCACAAGCCCGCAGACTAAGCTCGATAGGCTTCACTATCAAGCCCACTCCTTTGGTCCAACAGAATCAAATAAAAAGGAAAAATGATTTGATATTGTAAATAGATTCACCATATTTAATGTGTAATTAATTGCTAGAAGCATTTATTCACATAATTGTGTGATAATTAATATGTTATTTTACTAGCATGCAATTAATATCTCAATTGATTTGTGATTTTTATTTATCCAATTTGTGAGATTATTTCAATTTGCTCAATTCAATATTATTGTGTTACTTGTCTAAATTTTCGCACTAGAATATATGTGTAGAAAATGTAGGTACCCAATGAACTAGAAGTTCTAAATGAACCAGTAGTTCATACATATATCGAACTTGTAGTTTCGATAAGTTTCGATAATGCCGTTTAAGAAACTTGAAGTTTTCCTTCATAAATTCACTACACACGATAAAACCAGTAGATTTTACATGTCTAATCCAATTTTTCATACCATGTTATAGAACCTGAAGTTCTCATTACTTGCTTATGGATGATATTACCCAAAGCACTAATTTTATTTGTTCCTTTCCTGTAAGAAAGGTCAAATCTCAACATGTTTGACTTTGTTGCTTTGGAGGTCTCCAGAAGAAACTATCTAAAGTGAACTCAAGATGTGAAAATTCATCTGATTGCAAAGAAGATGAGATCAACAATCAATGCTAACAATGTCGTCATTGAGGCTTTTAATATGAGTGCCATAATTTTCAAAGGAAACATATGAAGAAAACACTCCAAGTTGAGTATCCGATGAAGAGGATACACAGACTCTTTGGGTCGCTCTAGAAGAGCACTTTCACCATCAAATGACCATTTTCTTGCTTGAAGCAAGACATGATTGGCAGAACGAAATTAGCCCATATGACCGTCTGCCACTTGGCCAAAGCCCAAGAGGCCATGTAATCAGGCTCCACGTGGTAGGAACCATGATGCCATAACTCAGCAAGCCCGAGTTGAAAGGAACACTGGTTCGGCCCGCTACCACCAGAATCAGCATGATCTTTGTTATCAATGTGGAGGAATTGACTGCTGGTCCCGCACCTGTTGTGCGATAGCCTAAGCAGTAGATGAGTATTACGCCGGTCGCGGAACTCGAAATACCAACTTTATTAAAAGGTCATTTCCTATCGATTCCACACTAGAGATCACAGATTTTCAGGCAGTTACTGAACATACCGAGGATTAGAACTCGAAGACATGGGTATAATTGGCCCCTTGTGCCATATCTATTTCATCTTAATGAATGAAACATTTTTGGATTTTGGTGATTTATGTTTTCAATTATTTTGGATTATAGAAATGTGGTTATGTTCGAATATATTTAATTCAATAAACTTATTCATACATGTGATCCATTGAATTAAATAAATGAATAGGCATATTCTGTGGGGAAGTTTGTTGTCTGGTTAAAAATGCTATTACGCACATCATACTCCCAGATCGGAGATGTTTTTCAAACTTATTGTCTATTCATACCTCTGTGACAACCGTATCAGGCCAATCCAACCTGATACAGGGTTATGGCAAAACCCACTATATGTTGTCCAATGGTACTGAACCTACCATTAATGAGGCCTTATAATCTCCACGTTCCAGAAGAACGTTATTGAGTATTAAGGATATTCGAACCAACGGTTATCACGCTGAAACCACTGAGAAAAATGAGTGTAATATCTTTGCATAACCTCCAAAGTGTGTGGCCAGAAGCGTACATTGGAGAAATTGGAATCTGTTAGCTAGAAGCTAACTAATTCAAGCAACTACTTGCTATGGCATGACCGTTTGGGACACCCAGGTCAAAGTATGATGCACCGTATCCTCAATTCATCGCAGGTGCATCCCCTTCTGAATAAGGGTCTTGTATATAATGACACGCTATGCCATACTAGACCATCATATGCAAAGACTAGTACATACACCACCATTTTTCTGCACAGAATGCAAGGGAAATTTGTGGACATATATATCCAACCACCATGTGGACCAGTTAAATATTAATGGTTTTGGTTGATGCATGTATCGACAAAGTGATCACATGTTACACTATTGTCCACAAGAAAACGCTGCTTTTGCTAAACTCTTACCCAGATCATGAAATTGAGGGTTCACCACTCGGATTATCCCATAAAGTCTATAAGACTTGATAATACCGGAGAGTTTACATCGAAGTCTTTCGATAATTATTGCATATCCCTTGGGATTGATGCTGAACATATAGTTCCCTATGTTCACATCCAAGATGGTCTCGCAAATAGAATCTTGGTAATGCGCACCAAGCTTCTAGTTTTTGCGTGGGGCTATGCAATCTTGCATGCAGCTATGTTGGTCCCGTTGAGGCCTACTGCTACCCAACCTTACTCCGCGTTACAGTTGGCGACTGGGTACGAACCTGATGTTTCGCACTTACGCGCGTTTGAGTATGCAGTCCGCGTGCCAATTGTGCCGTCACAACGTACAAAATTGGGTCCTCAACAAAGGATGGGCATGTATGTCGATTATGAATCCCATCCATTATGTGCTCTTTAGAGCCCTTGACAGGCGATCTCTTTACCGCTAGATTTGCGGATTGTCATTTTGATGAGACAGTCTTCCCGCCGTTAGGGGGAGATATAAGAACGTCACCGTTCCTAATAAACGGCGTGAATTAACATGGAATGTCCCCACAATGTCTCATCTTGATCTCCAAACCGCATGAAAATACTGAAGTGCGGACAATTCTAGATCTATAGAGACACTTTCTCTGATCTAGCTAAAGTGACGAGATCACATATACCTGCTGCAAATGTGCCTGCAAGGATAGATGTCCCTGTAGGACGCGTCGCCCCAGATGGACGAGGTACGACCATGGCGGCTAACCAGTCACATGTCCCTGCCCAGAAGCGAGGTAGACCACTAGGTGCGAAGGATTCTTATCCCCGGAAGAGGGTAAAACTGGCACCAACGAATCCACTAGACATCGCGATCTCAACTGATCCATCTCACGAGACAATTCCGGATTATGGGTCCGTCCTAGAAGAGACAACGTTGGGGGACGCTCCAACGTCTGAACCCACTCTCGAGAATAGAGAAATCTCTATAAATTATGCATGCTTAAGTGAGATTTGGAATCGGAATGAGATTATCATCGATGATATATTTGTATTCGCGGTAGCTACCGAAATTATAACTAGCGATGACATCGAACCTCGCTCTGTTGATGAATGTCAACGTAGAGACGACTGGCCAAAATGGAAAGAAGCAATTCAGGTCGAATTAGATTCCTTGACAAAGAGAAAAGTGTTCGGACCTGTCGTTCCCACACCTCACCATGTTAAACCTGTAGGATTTAAATGGGTATTTGTAAGGAAGCGTAATGAGGAAAACGAGATTGTAAGATACAAGGCTCGTCTAGTGGCGCAAGGATTCTCTCAACGACCTGGGATTGATTACGATGAGACATATTCTCCTGTAATGGATGTTATAACATTCCGCTACCTCATCAGTTTGGCAATTTCCGAAAAACTGAATATGCAGCTAATGGATGTGGTCACAGCTTATCTCTATGGGGATCTTGATACAGAGATATACATGAAAGTTCCTGAAGGACTTAAGATACCAGATACAAATAGTTCTAGACCACGGAACACCCTCTCCATTCGTTTGAGGAGTTCACTTTATGGATTGAAACAATCCGGACGGATGTGGTACAACCGTCTAAGTGAATATTTGATTGAGATGGGATATGTAAACAATGAACTATGCCCATGCGTGTTTATTAAGAAAACAAGTTCTGGATTTGCAATTGTGGCAGTTTATGTCGATGACATGAATCTGATTGGTACTCCTGAAGAGATCAAAGAAACCGCCAAGCACCTGAAGTCTGAATTCGAAATGAAAGATCTTGGGAGAACGAATTACTGCCTCGGCCTGGAGCTTGAGCACTGTGCTGATGGGATTCTGCTTCATCAATCAAACTACATCCAGAAGATGTTAAGACGCTTTAATGAGGATAAAGCGAAACCTTCAAGCACACCCATGGTCATCCGAAGTCTAGACCCTAAGAGAGATCCGTTTCGTCCCGCAGATGATAACGAAGAGATATTGGCACCAGAAGTCCCATATCTAAGTGCAATAGGTGCATTATTGTACTTGACTCAATGCACTAGACCAGACATTTCATTTTCTGTGAACTTGTTAGCTAGATATAGCTCTGCACCAACACGCCGCCATTGGAATGGTATAAAAGATATTTTTCGTTATCTTAGAGGAACAATTGATATGGGCTTATTTTATCCCTATGCATCAAGAAATGGATCAAACCCCCTTAATCCTCAGAATGATGCTCGCCTTGTTGGATATGCTGATGTAGGCTATCTATCAGACCCACACAAGGCACGTTCCCAAACTGGTTATGTCTTTACCATTGGGAATACCGCAATTTCTTGGAGGTCTACAAAACAGACCCTTGTTGCTACCTCTTCGAATCATGCTGAGATTCTAGCTCTTCACGAAGCAGTACGTGAATGTATATGGTTGAGAGACATCACAAATCATGTTCAAAGCACATGTGGCCTGCATTCCACCACTGATGAACCAACCACTATCCACGAGGATAATGCTGCTTGCATCGAGCAAATGAAGACAGGTTTCATCAAAGGAGACAACACCAAACATATTGCACCAAAGTTTTTCTTCAATCAGCAACAACAAGAGCATCAGAAGATTGAGGTCAAGCAGATTCGATCTGAAGACAATCGTGCAGACCTCTTCACTAAGTCACTACCAAAGTCTACATTCCATAAGCATGTACAAGGTATTGGTCTACGTAAATTATCTGAATTACCTAACATGTAATTTTCAGGGGGAGTTGAAATCAGGGGGAGTATCCAGAAGCATACCCACTTGACCATCGTGTACTCTTTTGTCCTTCGTCCAGGGTTATTTTGTCCCACTGGGTTTTATTACCTGGCAAGGTTTTAACGAGGCACATCTTTAGCATGGTCGCTCCATCCTGAAGATGTTTTGATTCAACATATATGCAATTGCTCATCTTTTCCCCTCGACCACGGGTTTTTCCCACTGGGTTTACCGGGCAAGGTTTTGGTGTAGCAAATCTAAATGCATCCCTCTCGTAGACATACTACCTACTTATGATGCTGATAAGAAGACTCCACTTATCTTCGAAGCTATGATATTGCTACTCCACACTCATGCGCGTTGTGCTCTTTTTCTCCTTCGACCAAGGTTGTTTTTCCCACAGGGTTTTTATTACTTGGCAAGGTTTTTGACGAGGCAACTTAAAAGCGCACAGCCTAGGCAACACTATTGACATGAAATATCCAAGGGGGAGTGTTGTAGTATATATGATTATTGTTGTCATAGTTTATATGTCTATATCATGTATAGGATATGTACTTGAGTATAAAGAGAGGTGCTTAAGTGTAAAGATAGGTATAGTGACTTATATGATAAGCTTTATGTCAAAGGAGAACAAGCATGGTTATCTCTATCATCAAAGCCACAATGCCACAATGTAAAGCTAGAAATGGAGCTGTCATCAAGCATCTCACACCTCAATTGTATTCCTATAAATACCTCCTTGTATGAGATGAATAAACACACTTGAATCTCCATTTTCTGAAACATTGTTATGTTCGTTTTACAACAAGAATCAGATTTCCTTGGTGATCATGAAAAACAAAACCAGCAGAGGCTTGATGATAAATTAAGTTTAAAAGTCTTATCTTGAGAATGCCATCTGATCAGCTTGCTTGAAACACGCTTTAGGGGAAGCTTGGGAGGATTAATATGCAAAGATTGGAAAGTAGTAGAGCTGCTGGACTTGCTTGAGTAGGATGCATGGTGACTTGCTTTTAAATAAGTTTATTCCTTGCACGACAAAATTATATCATTGTTTAGGTAACTCTAAAGCTACCCTAGATAGAAAGCTCTGAAATCAATAACTTGACAATTCAAACTCCAACCCCAATTTATTCTTAAACCTAGGACTACTATACACAGAGGGGGTTTCCCCAGGAATATCAACTGTAGCTACAAACTCAACTTGATCCGACACCTACTCTTTATCAACAACTTCTTCCATTGCTTTTTGGGAAAATTGGACTCCTTCAGAAGTTTCATCTTTTTAGGCTGCAGCTTATCAATCTGGACCTTGCTCTTGCTGCGAATTGGTCGACCAAATTTCCATTTCTTTGCAAGAGAAACTGCTATAGCCCCGGTCTTCGAAGCTAAAGCCAAGGAAGGTTCAAAATCTAGTTGAACAGGTGAGAAGGGAACCAGCTATTTCAATTTCTTAGCATAGTGAACAAAGGTGCCGGAGTCGGGTTAACACTCGTGATCGGAGCAGGATCGCACATAGTCATGCATTGACGATTATCAATGTGAGTAGCAGCAAGAGTCAGAACACGAAAATAAGTTACCTGAGCTACCAGCGCAAAGGTAGAAACACCGAGAGAGCAAGCAAAACACTAGAAAAGAGGTTAGGGATCGACATCATTTGCCGATGCAGCTATCAACTGATTCCCTGCATCCTAGAATTAGGGTTAGGGTTGGGACACATACCAAAAGAAGTATAACACAATCCGCCATTCTCCTACGGGAAGGGAGGACTAGTGCAGCCAGAAGATGGGCGCTCCAAAAGGCCCAAACCCGGCAAAAATTGATAAACTTCTCTTATTTACAATGGAGCACCACCGATTCTCACGGATTCAAATTTGCTCACCACCTTTAGTAAGGTGGTGATACCACCACTCCATACACAGTTGACACGTGTTGGTTGCACCATTTAATCATGGTTAAGTCTTTAGAATTAGTGTTAATAAATTAATAATATTAATGTGGTTAATGAAGAGAGAGAAATAAAAAGAAGCAATAATGTATTTCTTCCTTCTCCATTCAAACTCAGAAACATATCAGAGATGCAGAGATCTCAGTTTTGGCCTTTTGGGATTTGATTTTGAGTAATCCAAATTATTTCATTATTTCAAAAGTCTTAATACTATACTGATTACTCAGCCTCTTCCAATGGAAACCCAAACCAAAATTGCATCGAAACATTTCAAACAAAGAAAGGGAAAGCAATTTGGAGATTGACGAGCTGACGTCCGTTTTTGCTCGGTAGCCAATAACAGCTTACGGTGTTGTATCAACGAAACATAGTCAAGCTCATCGGAATCAGCAGCCAATTTGGAGAGGTCTTCTTCCATTTCAATTCAGATAATCAAATGAATCGAGCCTGCAATTTAGATCACCAATTCTAAAAAGAAAAAGCTATGGGAAATCAAGCTCTTTTGAATTTGAAAGGTTGGGTTCAAAAACGTAGCAGAGTGGGGTTCTTCCCAAGAGAGGATTCAAGCAAATTGGGTTTCGGTGAGATGGGGTGGCTACAATTGCAGACTTCAGTTTTTTGTGGGGTGCAAGAGAGAGAAAGAGGGGGGAGAGAGTAATTTTAATTTTTAATTAAAAATTTATTATTACTAACCATAGTTAAGTTTTCTCCTAAGAAAAAAAACTACAATTAAGTTACAATACACGTGGCATGTGTTTATTGAGTGGTGATACCACCACCAATATTTAGGTGGTGAGCAAATTTGAATCCAATTCTCACGAAAAGAATTCAAACTTAAAAGGGGGATATGCCTATCTCATTGACACAACCAAATACTTACAGGTACCCTGCTAGATCTCGGGCTTGTCAATCTATAGCACAAACCCTAAAGTGGAGCCAACCATTAAAGCTGCCTTTATAACCAATTAATGCTAGCAGAAGACCAAACACTTCCATCCACACTGAAATAGAAGTGATCGAGGCAGACTTCATGTTGAAGAGGCCATTGTAAGGTCAAAGCAAGCAGAAACTTTGTACAAAGCCAGGGATCCCCATTAACAATGTGATCCCTCTCCTTCCGAGAGGCGATTCTTCAAACCGCAAATGGATGGGACATCATTCCCATCAGAGCCTTTGCATCAATTTTATTCTTCACCGAAATCAGACGCCCAATTGCGCAGTGATGTCGGAAAATTGTAGAGTTGCAACAGCCCCCAAAGATGATTTTCCCATTCTTCGAAATGGCGAGCGACGCCATGAATCAGGTAGAGACATTGTCCGCAATTATGGAAAATGATGACGTTGGTGAGAGTAGCTTTCTGGTGTTTGTGAGAGTTGCTTTTGTTGTTGGTGAGAGTAACTTTCTAGTGTTGGTGAGAGTAGTAGCCTTTGGTGTTAGTGAGAATAACTTTTGGTGTTGGTGACAATAGCTTTTAGTGGTGGTGAGAGTAGCTGGATGTCGTCAGAGACCTCGCCGGAGAGGAGAAAAAAGAGAATTATTGATGATTTTTTACTCTAGTGACATTTTCGTAAGTATGTTGATTTTTGATATCTAAAATTTAAACAATTTTAAATCTAGTTGGTTAATGAAGAAAAAAAATTGTTAGTGGCATGTTGGCTAACATAATATTCAAAAATAGCCCTATATGTAATTGGTCAGTAAATATATTGGTGTATATCCATATCTTATAAACTATTTCACATTTTTGTTTAATTTTTTTTTTTAGTTTTTTTTTTTAATAAAAGAGATAATATCATCTAATTAAGGCTAAAAATGGCATATAAAATATTTCACACTTTCGTTTAATTTTTTATCATTTTTTTTAACAAAAGAGATAATATAATCTAATTAAGGCTAGAAACGCCATATAAATTATGTCTCAGAGAGACAAGCAAACAAAAAGACTTGATAAATAAGTCATGTAACGAGGGATGACTTCATGAGAGTCTAAACCTCCATGGTAGAACATGTAATCATCTTCTGAGGATTTGGATGTACTATACATCTCTAACAATTTAAGCACTTTTAACTTGAAAGAATTTCAGAATTTTTGTTCGCCTTAGATATTTTGTTACTCCTGGATACTCAGACAATTTTTTTATTTATTTTAACCCCATTTTTGATGGGGCTCGAACACATGACCTCCTTCCAATTTCAAATAGAATGTCATTATCTTGCCATCCCACCAAACACAAGAACCCAAATACTCAGACAAGTTATAAAATTCAAATTTTAATACAGAACTTTTTATTGTTTCAAGGACAGACATTAAACATATTACTCTGGTGGCTTCATAAATCACCAAGTCTTTGAACAAAAATACAAATTCACAAAATTCTCAAGGCACAAAGAGACATTATTGTGAGATAACTCAGAGATTCTAGGCACCTACTTATATGGCTTTCCATGAAGACAATGGTGGAGTGTCAGAGTTCATCCAAGTACTGTTGCAGCTAGTCGGATATCTGTCGCCCTTAACAGCATCTGGGGAAGCAAAAGATTCAAGCTCGGCCATTTCTTCTGGTGTCAGATTCACAGATAGAGCCTTAATGTTCTGGTTAAAATTCTCAATCTTGGTGGTTCCGGGTATAGGGCACACATCATTTCCTTGGTGATGAACCCAGGCCAGTGCTAGTTGAGATGGGGTGCAACCCTTCCTTGTTGCAAGATCACTTACTCGCTCAAATATTGTTTTATTATGTTCTAGGTTTTCACCTTGGAACCTGGGCATATTCTGCAACCAACGCAGTACATATTTAAGCATCAAGAAATATAGCTTTATCAAACCAAATGATATCCAAAGGCACTAATATGCAGATTGAACATAACTCGTACATAATACGAAAAATAATTTGGGCTTCTTCCAGATCAACTGCCGTATGTTCTTAGCACTGAAACATATTTGAGAATTGTAGTAAGAATTAGGGTTCTTGATCCAAAACACCAAAATGAGGCAAAATTATCTCGCTTACCCATTTTAAACTAAATTGACATTTTTACCCTCATCTTTATTAAAAAACTACATCCATGCCATTGCCCCTCTCTCTCCTCTCTCCTACCGGTCATGAGAAACTCTCTCTCTCTTTCTCTGCCTCCCTCATGCTGAGGGCCCAGATCCTCAGTGCCCACTGATGAACCTTGTCGCCATCGTTTCCGGTCAGATTGGGGAGCAGATCCTTCACCTCTCTCTCTCTCTCTCTGATCAGATTGGTGAGCAGTACTGCCGTCATCATCTTCTCTCTCCTCCCTCGGCTCAGTCGTCTTCTTCATCGTCGTGTGTGGCTTCGCTGAAGCCAGTGATGGCCACGAAGCCGCAAACTAGGTAGGGGAAGGATGAGGTGAATCTCTCTACACTTTTTTTTTTTTGGCTTGCTTTGTTTTCGAAATGGTTCAGTGGCTTGCTTTGTTTTCAAAATGGTTCATGTCAAAGATCACCACTCGAAAGCTGGGCAGCCAGGCTTTGATTGGCGAATCATATGTGGTGGTTGCTGGGTATGTTGGATGCTAGGGTGCCCAAATCAGAAGGAATTTTTATTTTATTTTTTTAAGTAATGGGAAAGAAGGAAAGGGAAAAAAAAATTTGAATGTCTATTGGGGGTCAATAGACGTCTATTGGATAGTAATAGATGTTTTGAATTAATATAATCTCCATTTTTTTCTTTAATCAAAGTTTTATTTGTCTAATTCCAGGAAGATTAGTTCCCATTCCGGCGACCGAAAGTTCTATTGGGGGGTAATAGACATCTATTGGTGGGCAATAGAGGTTTGTTGTCCTCTATTGGGGGGCAATAGACGTCTATTAGGGGGCAATATAGGTTTTCAAAAAATTCATGTGGGCGGTGGTCGGTGACCGAAGTCCGGTCGAGGACTCCAGCTAAAGTTGGCTGGAATCTGGCGAAGGTTGGCCGGATTCCCGCGACCAATGATGGGAATCCGGCGATCAGTGACCGGCTCTGGCGAAGTTTCCTTTGGTTTCTCTCTCTTCGATTTTTTTTTTCTCTCTCTCTAAGTAACAAAGGGGTGAGGGTAAAATGGTATTAAAAATTTTTTTAAAAAAAATCTTAATAGGGTATTAAGGAATACATCCTTAGAGTGTTTTGGATAAGAAGGAATTAAAAACAAAACTTAATGGGGTAAGTGGGAAAAAAATCTCTGAAAATGACAAAAACCCTAGAATTATAATAAGCTTCTTATGATTACGATCATAGCATGGCACTCCTTTTGTTGGGTAAGCATGACAGTGCACTTTGACTTGTCAAATAATCAATTAGCGGGGGTGACTCCAAAACTATAGTTACGCTGTGCGGTGAGAGCTGCTAGGCTACCTGACTCGCCAATAATATCTCTACTTTCTCAAAAGTGTCGGAATTAAAATCGAAAGGGCAAAAATGATTTGTCCTAAATCAAATTTGCAATACCCCCCTCTCAGAAACCACAGCTCAAAACATATTATGAATACTTATTAAATTTAATCACGTAGTGATCCTCTCGAGAGTGATACATTAAGGCTTGGATACTGGAATTACAATAGACTACTGAATGAAGTCAACCAGGACACACAAACACAGATTACTAAAGGCCAACTACAAACATAGGATTTAAGAACTTTCAAGGAGATAGAAGGACGAGACATGGGATCAGCTATATAATTAAGTTTATTATCTAATGCACATGCATATCACAAGTAATATTTGTGTAACCAACCTTTCGAGCATCATCATTGGGAAGATTTTCGATGAAATTTGCCCCCGATGATAAGAATCCTCTTCCTAGAGGACTGTATGCAACAATGCCAATGCCAAGTTCCCTGAGAAATTTGGGACAGTAATATCAATGAATTGCTAGCAACGTACTCTAATAATCTAGGTAGCTCCGTCAAGCCTTACCGACAAGTAGGGATTATTTCTTCCTCTACATCTCTTGACCACAAGGACCACTCCAGCTGCACAGCAGTTATTGGATGAACAGCATGGGCTCTTCTTATTGTTGAAGCTGACGCCTCAGACAGACCGATGTACTTTATTTTACCCTCTTCAATTAGCTTCTTGAGCTCCCCCACCTACACAAAGACAAAATAAAGGAATTTAATTAAGAAAATGAGAGCTTGCTCAAAATAACAGACTTACGCATCGCAATAACAAAAGATTAATAGTCTAGTAGGCAAGATGCATAAGCTACAAGATAATACAGAACATTATGTGATTTAAAAAATTTGGAAATGATATACACTGAAAATGATGACAAAATGTAGTGGCTTTTGTGTTTAACAAATGGTAGTTCACAAAATCTTTTCCATATAGATTAAAGATTATAAATTTCTGGACTGTACTGTAGACTTGTACTAAAGGATGCAACTCTAATCAACATGTACTTCTATTCATAGGTGTCGTGTCATAATGTAAATTTCCCTTATACATAGGGCATAACATAAGCCATATACATATGGGGATGATAACACAAGCGACTAGACATATGAATAAGATAACAGAAGCAAACTAGGTATATGCCCAAGATAGCATGAACATAGCAAATGGAAGCTCAAAAACAGTGCACATTTGATTTAAAATTCAGAATTAAAAATGATCTGCAGTTTAGTCATAATCTCAACTAAAAGAGGCAATCACATTAATTACCATTCTCCTACTGTATAATAGTGCATAAATCATATATACACGAGGAAGGAGGAGGAGCTTGGAGTAAATATGCATGGGTCAATCAAAGATGTAACGGTTTGATGGGCACTAAGAATATTTATAGAATCAATGCCTTGGATACTAAAAGCAACTTTTCATCAACCAAAAAAATTTGGCAGCCTAGAGATGATTTGTAAATCAGTGATTGTCAAGATAACAGAGAATCACACATCTTTACACAAACCGTGTGTAATGATTCGAAAGATGGGACTATTTCCTCATCACTTGACGCAATGCAACTAAAGCAAGATTTGTGAAGGCCCATTTACACTCAGCACTGACAACCTCTTCAAACTTGATCAATTCAATACGAAGCAGCTGAGGCTAATTAAAAAAAAGAGTATCTAGTAGTGGTCAAGCCCTCAGTTCCATTAGGGAAACCACAAACTAGAGAAAATTGAGTAACTAATTACATCTATGAATTAAAATGACTGCATGCAGCGATATTGAACAGAAAACAGAAGAGATCAAACCGTGACTTCAATGGGGACACGGGTGTCAATCCTAATCTGATAACAGAGATCAACAGAAGCAACACCAAGGCGTTTCAAGCTTCCTTCACAAGCAGCTCTCACATATGCCGGGTCGCCTTGAACCTCCATTTTGTTGTCCGCAAACCTGATACCGAATTTGGTGGCCAGTTCAACCTTGTCTCTCACCCCTCCACTCAAAGCCTGGTCCATCAATTCAATGAAATCCAAACAATCTCATATAAATAGGAATCGATTACAAGAGTGAAGGACATACCTTGCCGAGGAGAATTTCGTTGGTGTGGGGACCGTACAGGTCGGCGGTGTCGAGGAAGGTGACGCCGGAGTCGATGGCGTGGTGGATGAGCTTGATCATGTCGGGTTCGGGCTTCGGGGCGCCATAGAAGGCAGACATGCCCATGCAGCCCAGTCCTTGAGCTGAGACCTCCAGGCCTTGTGACCCGAGCTTCATCCTCCTCATGCTCGCCATAAATGCTATGTGTTAAATGCCTCTGTGAGTGAGTGAGCAGAAGCAGAGAGTAGCAGAGTTAGTGAAGGAAGGTGTTTGGGTGAGTTATATATAAGTTTGTTTGGTGCATGGTGGCGGCGGCGTCAGCAGTGGGGTGATGGGTGAAGAAGAAGAGCAGAATGGAGCGAGGGGATGGCGCGCGTAAGAGCGTACGTCAGAGTGACCAACAGAGATGCACCATTGACCAAACGGAAGCCAGACAAAGGACGCCAGTTCCCACTACCAGAAAAACCCCCATCACACACACGGATGATGGGGCCTTTGTTTTATAGCCATGTATATTGCCATTGCCCCAGGAATTTGGGCCGAAGCCTGGGATCTACTTGGGAATCCAGGGATCTAGTTGGGATTACTATATCCAGACGGTGGCGACTATCCCCTCTTTCGGAAGATCTCAGCGTTCCTCTATCCTCTCTTTTGAAAAAGGTACTATACTATTACAAAAGAAAAAGGAAACAATCCTTGAGAATAATCCAACTTTTTCTGGTTGGGAATCCCTGGTACGGTGTTAAGTTTATACACAAACGAATGGCGGGGTTTTGGCAAAATGTCCTCCGAGGAACAATTAATATATGGTCAGTACATGAACTTGTACGTGGTCTCCGAAGACCAATTAATGTATGGTCAGTACATGAACTATTGTAAGACTAAACCGTCAAACCCTCGCGCGCGCATTGCGTAACTTCTTGTGTGATTTCTGGGAAATACATAATGAAAGACTTGGGTGGGTGCGCATTGCGTAACTTCTTGTGAGTCAAGTCATCACCGAAGTCTGATAGCAATTTCCGCGTGGCACCGAAAGTTCTAATAGAAACTTTTGCAGAGGAATTGATTATGAAGACGTGAGAGAGAAAGCAATTGGTGACGTTATAAAAAGGGCAAGGAATTATAAAGGGTTTATATGTGTTGGGAAAAATTTCTATCATAAGATTGTGTGTGTGTGGTCCTTCTCTGTTAAGGAGGTCCTTAAATATTAGATTTTCTTAATAAATTCTCTTTTTGATCACATATCCACATCTTGACTGTTCAGTTTTTAGATCCTAATGTATAAATCACTTCTGAAAATTTTCAGCTAAATTGATGATCGTTAACGTATCAAACCAGAATAAATCAACAAACGAACCCAATCTGTCTAATCTGAATTGTTCGTGTTTATAATTGTAAATCGCAGTTATAAATGCCTTAACGATTATAAATTTAGCTGAAAATTTGCAGAAGTGATCCACTCATATAGATCTAAAAACTGAATGGTTGAGATGTGGATATGTGATAAAAAAAGTGAGTCTAACGAGCGACCCCTTAAAATTACCAAAAAAAAGAATCTCTCACTAGAATGGCTCTGTGTGTATATTTTCCCTATTAATTAATTATCTCTTTCAGTTACACGGGAATAATTATTTAAAAAAGATGCGTGTCTTTGGTGTGGTGGAAAGACAGTTGTTTGGACCCAAAATGAGCATTTTGGCCTGACAAGGCGTGTCTTGGAGAAATTGAGCCAATGTCAGTGGCTCAAGCTATATATTGTCAACAAGTTCAAAATATATTATTTAGAGGCTAAATAAAACCTACTATGGAAGATTATGCGAGTTGCAAGAAAAGAAAATGATGGAAGTATGGAAATGAAAAGTCAACTTTAGCACATTTTCCTACTTCGGCTAGGAGAAACTGAGCTAAACAAGGAAGGAGGGGTGGCAGACTAACCAAACGAAATCCAAATGAGCTAAAACTTTGCAGATTAATTCTAGACATCCCAATGGTCATTTCTTATGAAGAGTGCCAGAGCTCGTTTTGAGTGGAAAACCTTCAAACAATCAGTCCAATTTTCTGCAGAAGTAAAACTGGAAAACTGGACCTGTAAGGAGTCCAGCAACGTTTTCAGCCCAACGACATAGATTTAAGCTCTGAAATTTGGACAGCATGATCTACACTCATGATGGATCATTTTATATGAAGAAGTCGAACGCCCATTCTGATTTCTTGGTAGAGATATAATTGAAGGAATAAAGGAGCAGAAAATGACTTAAACCTAACAAATTCCATTAAGTGTTTAAATACTCAAACCTAATATTCCATTAGTGTTTAAGTGCTCAAACCTAACCCATTATGATTAATTTGTTTAAAGGCCAAATAGTATTGCTTGGTAGCCTATATATAGAGGCTACAACAAGTAACAATTCACCAATTCTGATGCAGACGGATTGATAACTAGGTTTACCAGCAATAAACCTAAGCAAATGATTCTGGAGTCCACCAGAGATAAAAAGAGAATAATCTCAATTTTATTGATAAAAGACAAAAGATGCGTTCTGCAGCCTTAAGGCGGCTTATTTATAAGAAAATAAACCCTAGGGCGACTAATAATGAAACCCTAAAGCCCATGGGTAAAAACGAAAACAACCAAAAATTAACTAGGAAAACCAAAACTCCGAAAAATAGAAAAATGCAGTTTTGAGGCCCTAAACGATCCCGAAAGCCCGAAAAATGCTACGATTTCCTCCGGGCGCGATTCCCTTTCCGGAAAGGTAAGGTGCGTCCCAATCGGACTCCGAGCTGTTTCGTGTCTACTAGTCACTTTTCGTTTTCCTCCTTTAGCACGATCCAACTGTTCTTCAAATTGGGCTGTCATCCGTTCTGCATCAAATTCATTCATCAATACATCTCTAAGATGATCTAAGTCTCTCTAGAGCCACCCCTCTTCTCCTCTTATCGGTGACCACACTCCAAGTTCTAGTCTCCTCAGGAGTCGACTTTCAATGCCACCAAACCCTCTGTCAACGTACTTCGGTCCTAGTCTCCTCAGGAGCCGATTGTAGTACCACGACCACAACGGTTACAGAACCAGCCAAGCAAGGGTAACGCCCTCGCAAACCAGCCAAGCTAAAGTCACGCTTTAGCAAACACTCCCAACTTCCTAGTGATTGCTCTACTTAGTCTACAACACTAAGTATCGATTCGGTGAATACAAGAGATCACAACCAAAGTCCTTACCAGTAAGGCAAGAAGTCCTTTTTCGAAAGGCTAGAAAAGAACCTTGTGACGAGGTTGGTGCTCTCCTCGTCCACATCGTTTGGTCAAGAAGTCAGGTCAAGGGACTCCCCGACGACTGCACCCACGGTGCTGGCACGCTCGCACACTCAAAAGAGATAGTTTGTACCAGACTGGTTTTGGAGCCAAACAGTTTGGCACGCCCAGTGGGACAACACCAGAGTCTTTTTGTATTCACCATCATTGGGATGCCAGGGGAAAATCTTTACCAAAGGAAATTCCTAAAGTGAAAAGATGGTCAATAGCACCATTGAGGCTGACAAGCTCGCTCCGCTTCCCATCCTAGATTATGTAAGTTTCGAAGAAAATGTCATAATATTGGGGGGCAATAGCGAAAAATATATAAAAGAGATAGAAAGGGAGCTTGCAAGTATATATTGACCACCAAATTCGGTGGAACGCTCAGCAGAGCAAGGTGCTAGATGAGAAACTCTTTGTGATTGTCATTGGCGACGACAATCAGGTCACTTCTCACAAAATAACCGTAGAGAGTTTCTCGATCTTCAGCAAGTTTAAGTGTAAACTGGCTGTTTCCGAGATTGAATTGCCTATAAGAGGCGATCAATCTAAAGGAAAAAACCTTCCTCTCGACCAGCCCGTCGCAGAAGAAGAAAGTAGCCTGCCCATGGTTGAAACACAGCCTTACACAGAGGCTGTTTATGGAGAAGATGATCCACAAGATTGTTCTTCTGACAATAAAGTTGTCTCTGAACAAATATTTGAATTCTCCACTGACCCAGCCATATATGTGGCTACTGATCAGATGCTTGGGGGGAAAGATGGAGCCCACGTTCATTCTGTTGATCACCAAAAGAAATTTCTTAAAAATTCTAATAGCCAAGCGGTGATTAAATATGATCTAGGCGACCAAATTGTCGTTTTTGAGGCTCTTGATCATGAGAATTCAGACCAACAAGTGGTCAAATACAAAAGCCAATTTGTGGCTAATTCTGAAGGCACCATGGTCTATAATATGGTAGTTGGCGACAAATCCGATCTTGGGACACCGTCATCTCCAAAGTTCCAATTGAAGATCATGCTTCGCCAACCAACAAAGATACTTGGGGGGCAAGATTACCCCTCTCACGAGCCAAATTCCTCCAAATTCTTCAACGCGAAGTATATTTGTTCTTTTCCTACAAGCTCTCACAGGAGGGATTTTTACCCTACAAATTTTGATACATCGGAGCTTGGAGTGAAGCATAGATGGCCTCCCCCGTGGCCTTCTGGAGGTTAGCCAAACATAGTGCTGCTAACTTCTTTCTTTGTTTTTAAATTTCCTGTCAATTTTCAGTTTTCACTTTTATTTTCGTCATTTGTGAATCATAACGGAATAGGTGAAGTCTCTTTTGTTAATATTGGCCTAAACTCCTTATTGGTGCCTAGTTCATGTCTCTTAAGGTTAAGGGAGGCTTTTATTAACACTTGTTGAACTGCCTTCACACTTATGACATTTCTCATCTTAGTAAGTATAGCCTATGTGAAATGGTGTCTAGAAAAGGGACAACGTTCATGACATGTTCTTGAATCCAGAAGTGCGTGCAAATGGGCCTAAACCACTATATGGGAGTAGCTCATGCCAAAATGGATTCTGCCTCTCTTGTTCGTCCTCCCCCATTTGGCAATTTCAGTAAGGTTGCCCGAAGGATTTGAAAGAAAATTTGTGTCTAGGCGACTATACTTGGGCCGCATGTCTAAACCTTGATTCACAATGTCTTATTAAAAAAAAAATACAAAAATACAAAAAGATTTTCAAATTTGTGCGTCGCGGAGGATGCAAAAAATTGTGTTCTTGCCTAACAGTGGCTTGAACTTGCTAATATACTTAAGAGGCCATTGGTATTGGTCTGGGCACATATACAAGAGGGATTTAATATGCCTAGTATGGTATTAGCAGTGGAGGAGGTCAAATCAATATTTTTGCCAATAATTGTGGCGAAAGCTGGGTTGGGAATTGTTGGCAGCGAAGTGGCTTTAATTACATGGCCTCGCGAAGGATGGTTCGCAAAGGAATATTGGCGATTAATATATGTATGCTCACTGTTCATATATATATAATTAAGAGGGAGAGAGGCCACTGTTCAAGTAATTTCAGTCAAGCCAATACAAGTGGCTTTGGAGCAACAACATTATAAGAGCAGTGCTAATTCAAGACCTCTTCAGTCAAGACGAAGACCTTTTGACTTCGAGGTCTGGGGGGCAATGTTTGGACCCAAAATGAGCATTTTGGCCTGACAAGGCGTGTCTTGGAGAAATTGTAGGCCTGGGCATAACCGATTTACATTCGGTTTTCCGACCGTTTCGAACTGAATAATATGAGGTCGGTTTCCGAACCGAATTAAGGAAGACAAAACCCCAAAATTTCCGAACCGAAACCGACTATATGCGGGTCGGAATCGGTGTTAGAGGTTTTTCCGACCGTTTTAAAACCGACCCGACCGATTATTATAATATATATATATATATATATAATTTATATTATGTGTCTTTCACTGATTGGTTTAAGTTTACTTTCAATACACCTTACCACACTGAATCTAAATGAAACAAAGAAAACCCTAACACCCCAATAGCCGATCTCTTATTCTCTCATTTCATTGAGACTCAGATCTAGAAAAAAAAAAAAAAAAACTATCTTCTTCGAGAAAACGCGGCTGCCATCTCCAAGAATTCGACGAGCCCCAGCTGCCATCTTCGAGTCTCCGGCAATCCGGCCTTTCTCAGCAATCTCTCTCACTCCTCCGAGCTCCAAAGTCCAGTATGTGATGAAACTACTCACAATCGTCAAATTGGGAATTTAGATTGTTGGGTTTCTACTTTGATTTCTGATGGGTTATTGTTTCGTTGTTTGATTTCTCCTTTGATTTACTGATTTCGATTGTTATATGACACTGGTCACTGGATTGTTTCAAAGGAAAGGAAGCTTAGGTTTGGGCTCTTGGGTTTGGGGTGTCTCTAAACAAACAAACACAAATTAATTAGCTAATAGCTACCTTAAAGCATTTGTCTCTAGAGTGATCTAATGTATGTATATGGAGTTTGAGTTTCTGAGTTTTGGAGAAGTCAAAAATTAGATGACATATATTGTATAATTGTTAAGCAATTAGACCGTGTTCATTTCATTCATAACTTCCAAAATGGAATTGTGCATGTTGCATATGTGGGCTGGTTGAAGAAAGCTTGTGATTGTTCAATTGTGACTGGAGTAGGTCAATCCTGACATGGAATTGTGCATATTGCATATGTTGGGGTATTGTTTGTGGATTTTGTTTTTGCTCAGATCATGAAATCTGATTGGTTTTTGATTGTATTGTTTGCACTTTGTTGATCTCCCACTTGTTTTTGCTCAGATTATGAAATTAAATAATTATTTCTTCTGCTTGCTCAGGCTAAAATTTTGTTCGATCTTTTTTTTTTTGCAGATGATGGAAGGAACTCAAAGAACTCCAACTACTCAAGGAACTCCAATTGTACTGTTTGTACTGTAGGATGATGTATTTGCAAGTTTGAATGCTTATATTTGAATATTCTTGTTTATAAAGTTTTGCATTTGGATGTTGCAAATTGCAAATGGACTGAAAAATTCCAACTGGACTAAAAATTGACTTAGAGTAAGCATAAATATTGGGCTTCAAAATACAAAATTTGGGCCCATAACACAACCGAAACCGACCCGCCCCGATTCAAGAAATCGGCCCAACCGAAAATTCGGCCCAGGTGAGCAAAAAAATGGTGTTCGGTGCTAGAAATGGGATTTCCGAATATTTCGGTGGGTGTTCGGTTTGGGCCTGAAACCGACCCGGCCCGACTTTGCCCAGGCCTAAGAAATTGAGCCAATGTCAGTGGCTCAAGCTATATATTGTCGACAAGTTCGAAATATATTATTTAGAGGCTAAATAAAGCCTACTATGGAAGATTATGCGAGTTGCAAGAAAAGAAAATGATGGAAGCATGGAAATGAAAAGTCAACTTTAGTACATTTTCCTACTTCGGCTAGGAGAAACTGAGCTAAACAAGGAAGGAGGGGCGGCAGACTAACCAAACGAAATCCAAATGAGCTAAAACTTTGCAGATTAATTCTAGACATCCCAATGATCATTTCTTATGAAGAGTGCCAGAGCTCGTTTTGAGTGGAAAGCCTTCAAACAATCAGTCCAATTTTCTGCAGAAGTAAAACTGGAAAACTGGACCTGTAAGGAGTCCAGCAGCGTTTCCGGCCCAATGACATGGATTTAAGCTCTGAAATTTGGACAGCATGATCTACACTCATGATGGATCATTTGATATGAAGAAGTCGAAGGCCCATTCTGATTTTTTGGTAGAGATATAATTGAAAGAATAAAGGAGCAGAAAATGACTTAAACCTAACAAATTTCATTAAGTGTTTAAATACTCAAACCTAACATTCCATTAGTGTTTAAGTGCTCAAACCTAACCCATCATGATTTGTTGAAAGGCCAAATAGTGTTGCTTGGTAGTCTATATATAGAGGCTACAACAAGTAACAATTCACCAATTCATTCATTAATACATCTCTAAGATGATCTAAGTCTCTCTAGAGCAACCCCTCTTCTCCTTCTCTTTCTCTTACCGGTGACTACACTCCAAGTTCTAGTCTCCTCAGGAGCCGACTTTCAGTGCCACCAAACCCTCTGTCAAAGTGCTTTGGTCCTAGTCTCCTCGGGAGCCGACTGTAGTACCGCGACCACAACGGTTACGGAACCAGCCAAGCAAGGGTAACGCCCTCGCAGACAACACAATTCAACAACAATCTCTAAGATTATCCAAGCCTCTCTAGAGCAACCTCTCTAAGAGCAACTCCTCTCCTTCTCCTCTTACCGGTGACCACACTCCAAGTCCTAGTATTCTCAGAAGCCGACTTTCAGTGCCACCAAACCCTCTATCAACGTGCTTCGATCCTAGTCTCCTCGGGAGCCGATTGTAGTATCGCGACCACAACGGTTACGAAACTAGCCAAGCAAGGGTAGCGCCCTCGCAAACCAACTAAGCTAAAGTCACGCTTTAGCAAGTTCTCTCTACTTCCCGGTGATTTCGCTATGCTCGATCTACGACGTCGAGTATCGATTTATGTGAACAAGAATAAGCTCAGCAAAACCACTGCCACAAGGCACAAAGAATCCCGCGACGAGGTTGGTGCTCTCCTCGTCCACAATCGCTAAGAAGAAGTCAGGTTAAGGGACACCCTCAACGACCTCACCCGAACGGTGCTAGCACGCCCACGTAAGAAAAGAGACTGTTGACCAGCTCAAGAAAAACTGGAGCCAAACAACAGTGACTTCCTATTTCATGAATTCGAGCCCCATCAATGGTAGGAAATGGTGGGTTTAAAAAAGGGGAATTTGATTCGACACCCAAATTCACACACCCCTTTTAGAATAAACTCATCCATAAGAGTGTTTTAATATACACCCAAACCAATTAATTAGGTTTATTTAAAATAAAAAAACCTATTAAATAGGATAAATATTAAAACTCAATGTTGTTAAGAATTACTAAAGCTGCCACTATCAAATTCCCCATTCACCTATTAAATAGGATTAATAGTCAAAATCATCTAGCAAATATTATGGAGTTTGATTGACGTTATTGTTGGTATTACCTTCACTTTAGATTTTATCAGTACTTAATTTTAGGTGTTTACATTAATCTCATCATTATCATATAATGATGAATTTTTGGTATGTTTCTTCCTATATATAGAAGCTAGTGAATTCATTCGTCATTTTTTCTTTGGGTGGAGACCTTTCACAAAGTTGCATATGATTTCAAAGGATGATTTCAAACGACCTATTCATGAGGTTTATTTCATCATTTTCTTATGGGTTAGAGAGTTTCTTTCAAATAGGTACATATATCATATTCGTAATTCAAATTACCTACTCATCAGATTTATTTAGTATAATATCTTTGTTAATCTCTTGATTTTGTGTAAATCTTGAATTGGATGGATGTTTAGTTATTAGAAATTTCAATTTATGAATCTGGTACAAAACTTAGTTTCATTCCTTCAAAATAGAATCGTTGTTTCTAATTACCAGATACTTAGATTGCTTTAATATATATGTAATACCTATGATTTAGATGTTTGTTTTTGTAGTTTTAAATTATTTGTGTGACTCTATATCATAGGTTGCTTATTCCATGACCTATAGTATTGACAATTAATATACCTATAATTTAGAGAATATATTTTGGATATATGTATGTAAATCCTAATAGAGTTTTACCTTTGAAATAGATCTATGAAGGTAATTTGCAATTGTATAAGAGCAACTCCAACAGCTTCACTATATTTTGATTTTTCTCTACTTTAGGGAAAAATAAGCCTCTTTTGCTCCAACAGATTCCCTATAACTATTTCTACTTTAGGGAAAGTGAGGAAAGAGAAAACCAAATTCCCTATATTTACAGCAATCTCTAAAAATTTAAGGAAGAATATGGAGATTTTAGAGATTGCTGTAAAATAGAGAATCTGTTGGAGTTGGAGAATAAAAAAATGCTAAAGCTTTGACTTTTACTTCCCTATTACACAAAAATTATAGGGAAGCTGTTGGAGTTGCTCTAAGGAATCACAACATGCAGGGCACTAGTAGTTGGGAGATTTTTGAAGACTACATTGCAAAGTGCTAGTCGAGATGACGGATGAAGTGTTATAATGTTCTTTATATTAGGTTCGAAAATGTAAAGTTTATATTTCAATTGTAAAAACAAATTTAAAATTGTTTATTTCAATACTGGATGAACATCATTTACGGTTGTACTCATTGTCCCTATTTCAATAAATTTTTAGGTTTATTCCTTCAAAAAGAATGTGTATTTAAATTACCTTGATATTAGAAATAAATTTCTTAATATTGTAAAGTTCATTTTCAATTGTAAAACAATGAATGATAATAATGAGTTTACTAAATTATAGTGCAAAAACTCTTGCACATTCAAAATTATTTAATGTGCCAAAATTAAGGGATAATTATATATTAAGCAAACTCTACAGTTACACATTAACTATTATGTGGTCCTTGACCACCCCATAGAATCAGGCACCTATGTGGAGAAAAATGTAGGGGCGGAAAAAAAAATATCTTAAAGCAATCAATCTACATCAAGTACAGTTTACATGGGCTAATTACATTAACTCGACCATTTTAGAAAATTAATGAATATGGAATGATTGTATAACTACACCTATTAGAACAGATACGCAAAATAACATACCTTAATGAGAGGATGTTTAATCATGTCGAGAAAGAGAAATATTTATATAATAGGAATATAACAGAATTTGATGATACACAAACATATTTATTAAAAAATAGCAAATATATGGATCACATCGGAAAGGAAGAAATATAGGATAATTAAGGCAATTAATCGTTTTAAATAAGAGAAAAATCAAGGATTAAATTGATTGTATTAAATTCTAAATATTTAAATTCAAAAAATAGTCAACAGCTATATTTGAAGAATATTTTATTTATTCAATCAGAAGGGCAAAAAAGTCAAACTAAAAATCGTGAACTATTTAAAACCTATAAGGAATGTTCAATTATGTGAATTGGGTGTAGATTAAAAGAAAATATAGGGGTGGGTTTTTCTTAATAGGAGCTTTGTTTTTTGGGTTTTTATCTAATTTTCTCTTTAAAAAAAATATCATTTAGGATTTTTTTTTGAATAAATCATTTAGGATTTTTTAGTAAACAAAATTATTTAAATAAGTATTTTCATCAAACTACTCTTATATAAGTCTAGGGATGGCAAAAATCTCGAGCGAGTAGGTTAATCGGCCCTAATGGGGAGAGAAACGGGCCTAATCGGGTAAGGAAGATAATTTATTCCGGTCAAAATGATAATTTATTCGGTCAAATCTTCCGGCTAATAAAATGATATTCTTAACCTTAATTGTCATTTTTAACTTTTTTTTTTTAGTAAAGCCACGAGGGCGAAATAATGTATTCATCACAAGCCAGAATAGGCTGTTACATACCCTTCCGCTGACATTTATAGACAGACAAGAAGCTAGTGATAGTACCCACAAGTGGTACGTACATATAGTCCTACTCATTATATATGTAAATGCGTAGAGGTAGCGGATACCCTCTTTCGGTACTACTCCAGAGGCGCTAGAAGTACATAGAGTATTCCTAATACAAGGAATTTATTGTAATTAGACAAACTAATAACATAGGGATGGGCCTAGGGCAAACACCCCAGCCCACCATAGAAGCCCAAAAAGGACAGCCCCATGAAAAGAGGCTCAAACTCGGGTCCGGCAAAGATTGGTTTGGCCCAACCTCAAACTTCATCTTCCTCAGCCGATTGGCCATGCGTACAACTCTGGCGTAGTTCCAGCGGTCTCCACCGCCGCACCCCAACGTCGTCCCAACGACCCACGCCGCAACAACCCCCGCCGCCACTCCCTAAGTCGCAAAGCCCCACCGAGCTACGCCGCTACAAATGCCGCTGCAGGATCCTCCACCGCCGCCCAGTCACCTCCAACTCGCTGGATCTGGAAATCCCTCGATGAGGTACCCCATCCATGTACACACAACCACCGGCCTGAAGCTATTTGTTCGGACTCGCCGCCAAGCCATCCAACCCAAATCCCGAGCCAAAACCTTCTCCAAGAAGCTCCCAGGCATATTTAGAATCCCCGTCCGACAGCAGCCCCTCACCAGCGAGGCGAACCACTGCCGACAATGAGCGCCACCGGACGAGAAACAAGTTTGCAACCCTAGATGCCGATCAGTCCGAGTTTTGCGGAGCTATACTAGTCTCTTCTCTCCTTTGTTTTATTTGTATTGTCATTTTTAACTAGATATTATATTTCGATATTAAATTCATGTACTTGTTTGCCAGCGTGCCACGCGTTTTAGAAAAGTCTTGTATGGAATGAGTCCACTTATACGGCAGTAGAACTTTCCGATATGCTTCTTCACGTTTCTATCCTGATAGAATTTAATTTTTGTTTTTGTTTTTAATATATGAGAAAATCGATATAACAGCTACCACCAAAAGGGTTGCTGATATTTCTGTTACTTATCTCTTTGTAGCCATTACAATTTTGTATCCCGCAAATTATAAAGCAAATAATTTTCCTCTCTCTGTCCTCAAACTCTCAAAGGTACATTCTGATCTTTACTGTTTCTATTTCCTTACTCAGCAAAGTGATTTCAATTTCAATTTTTGGTGAATTTATATTTTGTTGTTCTGAATTTATCCCAAAATTATATTTTGTTGTTGTTATCCTTGTTGTTTGTGGATTTCATTTTCTTGATACAATTGTTGAAAATACCATCCGTAGGTATTCCTTGTGTACTTGTGTGTTTGTCTCTTTAATTAGTTAATTAATTTAATTATGTGATGTTCCAACTTGTTTCAGCTTTTCGATAGAGTTGATTGACTAGATTGAAATCGTACGTAGTGATGGCAAATGGTGAAGATCATAGTAGTGCTAATCATACTTCGATTCTTATAGAAGAGAAATCGGACATTCTTAATTAACACATTGAAAGCATGAGTGCAAAGCTTCGTCCTGATTCACCCATGTTTCCAACAAGCTGCATCTTCAGAGTTCCCCAGCTGCTTCGGAGACATAACGAGGAGGCATATCAACCTTTTATAGTGTCAATTGGACCCCTTCACCGAGGAGGCGAACAATTTCAATCCATGGAATTGTGAAACAATGGTATTTATATAACCTTCTCTCAAGCATGAATATAAGTTTGCAAATATTCATTGACCGCATTGATAAGTTTTTAGAACAAAGAAAAGAGGGCATTATTGATCGGTTTGAGAAACACGCGCGGAGTTTTTATGCAGAACACTACATCATATTAACCGGAATGACTTCATAGAAATGATGATCCATGATGGTTGCTTCTTTTTTTTTTTTGATGATCAAAAGGCATCCACTTCATGTAAATATAGATTCAGTTCATGGGATGCAGCCCATCTCTATAAAGCAGAAAAACAGAAAGGGAAAAAGCATAGAAACACATAAGAGACACGTTTAACCAGTGTTCTGCAAGCCAGCTGCAATACCCTTCATTGTCAAGATAAGGGTGTCCTCCAAACCAGGGGCGTACTCACTTGTTGGGTTCAGCTTCACAAGTTCATCGGCTGGTTTGTTCGACTCCGTAATCTCCTTGGACAGATGTGGTCGCACAGTCACATGGTAGGTAGGATCTCGGATCCTTTTCAGTGTATATGCTTGGCAAACATTAATTGAGGGTGGTGATGTATGAATCACGCAGTCGGAGTCTTTGCTTCAGGTGGGGGTCCCCTTCAAGAAGATCCTTGTGTCCAGCAATCTGCAAGAGATATTTCTGGGTTTCTGCATAGTCGGCTCTCAATCGCTCTCCGAATGACCATAGGTCTTCTGAAACAAGGAGTTTATCATACAAAGCAGCAATTCCGGGGTTTCCCTTGGCAAACACCATTTCAACCAAATCAATGGTGACCCTAAAGAACGGCCATTGATTGTACGTATCCTGCAGCATGTGAAGGTTCCTAATGTCCTTCGCAATGACATATTTGAAAGCTTCTCCAAAGCCTAACCACACAGGAAGATGGAACCTCGTTTGTGTCCAGGCAAAAATCCATGGGATTGCACGAAGTGACTCAATGCCTCCACTAGGCTTTCGCTTTGACGGGCGACTTCCAATGTTCATCCGACCGTACTCCAGCTCTGGTGCAGCAAGACGGAAATACTCGACGAATCTGGGTTCTTTGAAAACAATAGAACGATAAGCCTCTGTAGATACAACAGCCATTTCATCCATAAGTTTACGCCATTCTGGTTTTGGTGAAACTGGGAAATGCACACGGTAGCTTATCCCTTACCATCATCTCTTGGTTGCTTCTTGATACAACTATTTCGGAATTTTATTCACGATGAACACAAGAATATTAACATTAATGACCCAATATTCAACATGGATTGCATGTTCCAACATATATGCCATGACCTTTTGCTGCTAGAAAATCAAATTCCTTGGTTTGTTTCTCAAGTGTTTATATGCCATTACCCGGGAGATTTACCCTAATGACCCCTCCCTCCATATACTAATGCTCACTGCACCTCACAACCGCCCTTAGCACATAGTTGCAAGTTCTATGCAGGCTATCTTCTTGATAGAAATGATCATGATGATGATGAGATGATTTTTGCACATACTTGATCTGATAAGAACATCCATAGTTTTTCCATTCAAAGAATTTGTACCTTCCGATACAAAATACAAGAAATGTCTCTGGATCAAGAAAAAACCAAATATATATATATATATATATATATATATATATATATATATATATATATATATATATATATATATATGTGGGTCAGAAATTCCTCCTGCTACTACTCTGTCACAGGCAGGAATTAAATTTGAAAGTGGCTCCCTTGATAGCGAAAGCATACTGAACATACAATTCAAACGTGGAGTTCTTACTATTCCACAGCTTGAAATTGGAGAACTGACCGAGCCATTGTTCAGGAACCTTATTGCGTTTGAGCAATGCTACCATGCATGGTCGTTCTCATCACATAACTTCTTATGCTGTCTTAAGGGATAAACTCGTCGGTTCGAGCAGGGATATGGAGTTTCTTTGTGAGAAGAGAATAATAGGTAACTGGCTGAGAGCTGAAGATGGTTCTCAGTTCTTCAACAAGCTTTACAATGACATGCACGTCCCTTCTCAAAAAGTTCTTCTATGATGAACTCTGTGCTGAAGTGAATAGATACTATGAAGTTACTGTTGAGAATCGGTCAATATGTGAAGTCGAAAACACAAATAAACACAGCACACCAAGAGAAACAACCACAGAGATACGAGCACAAGAACACAGATTTAAGGTGGTTCAACAAAACTTTTGCCTACGTCCACCGGGCAGAAAAACGATCTTCCACTATATTTATAATGGGTTACAACCAGAAAGAATAAGAAAACAAGAACTCTCTTCTCTTCCTATCTCTCCCTTCTTCATATTCGGAGTCCAATTATAGTCGCGCCCCTAAGGGAGAGGGCGCCAAGAGCGAAACCCTAAATCTATGGACAATTCTGGACGTTTTGGTCCATATTCTCGCTCTAATGAGGAAGGTCACCGCAAAATAGGCGGACACGGAACCAAAGAGGTCAACATGGAAAGAGAGAGGGAGGCAACGCCTCTAGCCATGTTGGTGGCGCCACTAACACTAAAAGTCATCCTAATGACGCTTTCAAAGCACCTCAATCAATGGAGTCTGAGCACAGAGATGAATGTTTCCGATGTGGAGTATCCGGTTATTGGGCACATATTTGTAGAGCTCGTGACGAAATTGTCACCGCCTACAAAGCATATTGTGAAGCAAGAGAAGCTCACTATGTGGAACAAGAAGATCAAGAAGATGATCTAGAGTGAAGGGTTGAAGACTTCAAATCTGGTTGGGATCAATAGATCGCCAATTCTGTTTAAGTCTTTATTTTTCTAAGAGATGTAATAGGAAATTGGCATATACTTTGTAGTAAATGTCATTGGTTTAGTTTTTCTTCACATAAGCTCATCCAAAATGAGTATGATGTCTAGGAAGGTTTTGAGATAAGTGGAACTTAAGCGAGCTTTGCTCCACCGACATCTCTCTACTCACCTGGTCATATTTATTTTAGAGTTACCAAAAGAACTTAAATGACTACCATTGTTTTGCATTAGCTAGTACTTGGATTAGATTCTCTTAATAGTTAAGAAACAATGATGTACTCCATTGATTTATGAATAAAATTTCGAGTTCTTTTCATTATGGCTCCATTTTGATTATGAGCATATTAATTTGTGACTACGATGGCTGGGCCATCAGTATTAGTTAGGGCTGACACTTGGTTTGGTAATTACCAAACCGACCGAATACGAACCGATGTTTTAAGTTTGGTAAACTGACTTTTTGGTAACCGATACCGATAAAACCGAAATCGAAAATTACCGAAAAAGTTGGTTTGGTTTTGGTAAATACCGAATCTACCGATTATCTAAATATTAGCTTTATATACTATGATTTTCAATACACATACATGTATATTAATAAATAAACATAAAATTTTTCATAATAGTATGAACATTACTACATATACTACATTAATAGTACATGTATTTTAAGTAACCTAGTTAAAGATAGTTAAATAACCTAGTTTTATTAAAAATGACTCAAACTTGATGTCATATATACAAAAGAAAGCTATAATTAGGAGATGAGTACAAAGTTTACGACTATAATTAAAATTGAAGAATCTAGTTTTGTTCGTTCGAATTTTAATTACAAAGAATTAGTTATTCTAAAGTTGGTAATACCGAAAACCGAAATACCGAATTTGGTAGTTATGATTAAAAACAGAAAATTTTGGTTGGTAATTGGTAGCTCAATTTTGAAACCGAAAGCTTTGGTTTTGAAGTTGGTAATACCTATAACCGATTCGAACCGACCAAGTGACAGCCCTAGTATTAGTTCAAGGACATGGAATAGCCCAAGTTCCTTTTGCCAAATGGCACCTTGATTAATGTCACAAAACTCTCTACGGTCTTAGGGCAAAATGCACCCTATCTATTCGAGACAATAGATTGCAAGCAGAAATGCATGTAGAGAACAGAAAATAGTTCCTTTGCACTACCTCTAATGATTGCGGACAAAGGTGCATCTTAGAGAAGTTTATGTGTCTCTCTAGTGGACTCTATGTCACTATTCGAGCTACTAAATCCAATAAAGTTATGAGAGAAGATCTCTTGAATTTAGACACATATTGACTTTGTCACGACAGGATGGGTCATCCTAGTCGTGATATGATGATCCGTCTACTAAAGACTTCACACAGACATCCATTCTTTCGAGTCAAACGAAGCAAAAATCAAATATCGATTCTCGGACTAAATGTGACCGTCGGCGGCGACGCAGACCTAGGGCCGCCACTGTCCCCTTGACAATGCCATAGAAGGTGTCACCCATGGCCATGACGCCATGGATGTTAATCCCCATGGCTATGGTGCCATGAATGCCACTTCCCATTTTTCTAACGCCATAATGGGTGAGGTAGTCACAAATTTTGCTTCGAATAGCGCTTCAGAAGCTCAGGCCTAACCAAAATCTTCATTGGTTGCTTCACTTAAAATTAATTTTTGTTCAAACCCAGTTAAGTAAGATAAATAGTGAAGTAATTTTAGAATTTTCGAATCTATATAGCCAAAAAAATTCTAACCCAGTTGAATAATGACCAGGCTTTCCTTGTTGGTAAGGATTTTGGAGCTATGCCTGCATACATAGTAGCTGCTCTCCATCCTGATCGAGTAGCTGGTCTTATATCACTAGGTGTTCCTTTTATGCTACCAGGTCCGACTGCTGTCCAAAATCATCTTCTTCCTGAAGGTTTCTATGTATCAAGGTGGCAGGTATAAAACATCTTGTCATTTTCTTGATCGACAGCTCTTTTCCCTAGATCTGCATCAGTTCTGATCATTTCCAAAGCTGAGTTATTGCATATGCATATGCTAATTAAGCTGTTACCTAATTCAGGAGCCAGCTGGGAGGGCAGAAGCAGATTTTGGCCGCTTCGATGTTAAGTCAGTGATAAGGAACATCTACATTCTCTTCTGTGGAAGTGAGGTTCCAGTAGCTGCTAAGGATCAAGAGATCATGGATTTGTTTGATTCAGCTATTCCTCTACCACCATGGTTCTCTGAAGAAGATCTTTCAGTCTATGCATCTCTTTATGAGAAGTCTGGATTCCGTTTTTCATTGCAAATTCCATACAGGTAGGAAGAAACACAACTGTTGCATTTACTCAGTCCTAATCATGTTCAATTATTTTCCTTTAGCCCCTAGGATAAGAACACTTGGAGTACTGATTTCATATTTTTCTCAAAATAACCAAAAAACAAAACAAATAAAATCATATAATCATAATTCTATATGAAGTAGAATATCTCCATCAGCATAATTAATTGTATTTGAATTGTTTTCAAATTGTTTTCATTGATGCAGGAGTTTAGCAGTGGACTGCGGTTATACTGATCCAAAAGTCTCTGCTCCAACACTGCTTGTCATGGGTGAGAAAGACTACATCTTCAAGATTCCGGGGTTTGGAGATTACATACGAACTGGGGAAATGAAGCATTTTGTGCCTGATTTGGACATTAAATACATTGCAGAAGGGAATCATTTCGTGCAAGAACAACTTCCAGAGCAAATTAATCAGCTGATTCTCACTTTTCTTGGAAAACATGGTATTTGACTTTATATTTCTCTACGTGCCTGGAGAATTCGAGGAAGAAAATTAATGTTCTGTTAGTGTATGCTAATTACATTGAATATTTGGGGAAAAAAGAAACTACTTGCTTTGTTAATAAATCTTGTGATCTCCATCTGATTTGCTACTTGTTCTGAGAACTATGTTTATGAAATATGATTTCCTGTATCTGAGCACTATTCCTGGGGAATAAGTTCAGGCTATGGATATGAATCATTATGGGGAGTTTGTGTAAGAATACTCACTCCACACCTAGGCAAGGTTGGATACAGTTAATAGTTTTAGAATGCATATGGGTGCTTTCACTGTGTGGTTGGCATGCATTGAATTTGGACCTGAAAAGGAAGATTTGGTCATTCATGATGACCTTGATCCAAAATGGGAGTTCAGAGGACATACATTGGAGTATATGTTTTGAGATCGAGAATCTCAAAGAGGAATTAGATATGATTATCCGGTTAGGATTAAATGAAGATTTCATTGCTTCAACTGTAGTTGGAAGTACAGTCTTCTGATGCTAGAAATGAATGTGTTTAGCAGGGTCATCAGAACTCAAGTATGTCATGTTGAAATCTGGTTGAGATATATCCAACCTTGAATGTCTTTATGAAGGCTATTGGCTAATGTTTTCAATAAATGAATTTCTCTTTTAGCAATTTGGAGTCACCTTTGTGATACTTGATGGTGAAGAGAATGTTGTATTCAACATTGTAATCCATCTCAAGTGAATGATATCCTCTGTTGTATTATTTAAAAGTACCATGTTTCAATATATCAAAACATCAATCTGTTTTGCAAAAGATTAAACTCACATATCCTCCTACTAATTTGGTTAGATTTTCCAACCATAAATGGCCTTGAGATAACCTTGCAACTATATATAAGAACAATAAATTAGCCATCGGAAAAGAGACTAGGATTTATAGCAGCTTAAATATATCAAGTATTTTACTTTTCTTTTTCTTTTCTTTTTTTCTTTCATTGATTTCATTCAAGCATGGTATATTTGCATGAGGATAATTACATGCGTGATGAGCAGCACTGTTAATGAACTATTCCTCCGTAGTAAGCTTACGCACTGCAATACTTGGTACCTCATCCTCAAGAGGAGCTCGATTTGATGTCATTCAAGTGGTAAGAATATATACTTAGTAATAATTACAATAATGCTAGGTGAACTATTTTTTTGGATACCACATGTATCTCACCTCATGTGGTTGGTGATGTGTCACATCCATGTCATTTAATGAAATTATGTGATAGATTTGACTTTCTTTTATATCAGCTGTTCCATATATAAGCTAGGATGTATGTGGTATCTAAAAAGGTGGTTTACTTAGCATTACTCTAATAGTTATGGTTCAAGTGCATCATGCTGATATAAGTATAAATTTTGTTTGGTTTGGTTTGGTTTGGTAGGGGGTGATAATAAGATTGTGAGTGTTTAGCATCTTGAAAAAGAAGTGATTTCTTATGATTGTCCACTGGTCAGTGCTCTTTCTTTTTCATGGAGCATTTCTCCCTGGACCTGTAAATGGATCGGATTTTGATCCGGACCCGATCCAGATCCGTGGCTATTGGACGGGTTTGGATCGAACATTTTGATCCGTTAATGACCCGAATCCGTTAACCCGTTTATTTAACGGATCAAATACGGGTTTAGGTCGATCCGATCCATTAATGATCCAACCCGTTTTCGTAATAATAAAATATTATTTTTATTAATATATTATTTTAAAAAATATATAAAATATTACAAATTTTTAATACAATGTTTTTGTAGGAATCTAAGCATAAACGGCATTATCAAAAAAAGATGTCTAAAAATGGACATCTCCCAAGATTCAAGATACATTATCAACAAAACATGTCAAGAATGCCAAGATTCCAAGAAGCTTTATCATTTATCAATAAAGGTTTGCATGTTTAGTTGACCAAAAGGGTAAGAACGGTGTAGAACAATAGAAATTTAAAAATATATGAAATTATAAACGGATCGGATTAGCGGATCGGGTATCCGTTAATCCAGCGGATACGGATTTGGATCGAGCTATCAATGATCCGCCGGGTTAACGGAGCGGGTTTGGATCGAGTTTTTTCTTTTAGTAAACGGATTTGGATTTAGGTTGATCCGATCCAAACCCGGTCCATTTACAGGTCTATTTCTCCCCTCCTTTGTAGGTATCTCTTTGAATCTATGCAACTGATATGACAAAATCTGAAATTTCAAATCACCAACACATTTGAGAACATATAATAATGTGCAGACCAACAATTAGTATATCCATTTACTCGGTCTTCCAATTTGAAATATCTTTAGCTACCAGCTAGCTAGAAATAGCAACCCCTGTGGATTCATTCATTTAATTTATACTATCCTGGATCTGTCACTCCTTTTTCCTCTTCAAGTTTCATGTCCTGCAATGTGATGGAACTAATTTTTTAGAGCTTGAATGTTAATCCACTCCCTCTCCATTGTAAACAGACTAATTTAAAGAGAAACCGGCCAATAATTTTGGATGCCATACATACTTTAAGCTTAACCCAAATACTCACCAACCAAAATAATATTTTAATTACCATTATTTACTCAATCCATGCCACCAGTGTAAACTAATATGCTCTTATCAGATCACAGAGAAAATACTAAAAATACTGTTAAGCAGTTTCGTTCATTATAGATTGTTTTTTGTTGTTGTTTTTGGATGACTTCAGATATGGTACTTGGTATATTCTATTTTCCCTTTCGTTGTTAGCTTTGGATGACTTGATGCACCATATATAGACTAGAAGCTAGGCGTGCAGACTGTGCAGTAGCCAGCTTCCTTGGTTTCAGCATATTCTTTCAGGATACTTCTATTCATAAAGGACAAAATTATTTATCATTTAAGCTCTATAAAATGATGCGAGCAGTTTAAATCCAGGAAGCAATTGCTCTACTGCATTCCATGTCCTTTGCTTCATTTCTATGCACTAGCTCAATCAAACAATATTCAAGTATTTTATCAATCTGTCGTGGAAAAGATCGAGCACTAAAGCTTCATGTAGCTGAAATTGGAAGTAGGAGGACTAAAGCTTCATGTAGCTGAAATTGGAAGTATTTTATCAATGGAGGTAGGAGGACTAAAGCTTCATGTAGCTGAAATTGGAAGTGGTAAGTACATGTACATGCATCGTCCAAGTATCCCAGCTGTTTGAGTGTTTCCACTCATTACAAGTGATAATTTATAAGTAATGACAACTATTTACTAATTCCAAATGCATATTGTCAAGTTATGTGCATATGATTGTGAGCATGTATATGGTTCTACATTTCATGCTTTCAGGTCCCACTGCTGTCCAAAATCATCTTCTTCCTGAAGGATTCTACATATCAAGGTGGCAGGTATAAATCACATATATACGATCATTTTCATGATCGACAAAGCTTTTCCCTAGCCTGCATCAGTTGTAAACATGAGCTATGACATTATTGCATATGCTAATAACGTTGTTACATAATTACAGGAGCCAGGGAGGGCAGAAGCAGATTTTGGCCGCTTTGATGTCAAGTCGGTGGTAAGGAACATCTACATTCTCTTCTCCAGAAGTGAGGTTCCAATAGCTGCTAAGGATCAAGAAATCATGGATTTGTTTGATCCAGCTATTCCTCTACCGCTAGGGTTCTCAGAGGAAGATCTTTCAGTCTATGCATCTCCGTATGAGAAGTCTGGATTCCGTTTTCCTTTGAGAGTTCCATATAGGTAGGTAACTAATAACAAGAAACAAACTTGTTGCATTTACTACTCCCACACCAGTTTGCAACCATTTTCACATTCTCCTTAAACAGCACAAAGTATCATATGTTCTTAATTCAACAATATTTCCATAAGCATACTTAACTGTATTAGAAACTGTTTTCATTTATGCAGGAGTTTAACAGTGGATTGTGGTTATACTGATCCAAAAGTCTTAGCTCCAACACTGCTTATCCAGGGTGAGAAAGACTACCTCTTAAATTTTCCCGGGACTGAGGACTACATACGATCTGGGGCAATGAAACATGTTGTGCCTGATTTGGACATTACCTTCATTGCAGAAGGGGGTCACTTTGTGCAAGAACAACTTCCAGAGAAAATTAATGAGCTAATCCTCACTTTCCTCAACAAACATGGTATCTGATTCAACGTTGCTCTATGTTCCTGAGGATCAATTTAATGTTGTGTACGTCTGGGGCTAAAAAGGCAGGGCCTCACATTGCATATTTGGGAATAAATTAAGAAACAGTTTCTCTTCTTATTAGTTGATGTGATCTTTGTGTGATTTGCTACTTGTTCTGAAAATATATTTTATGTACTTCGTTTTTCGGTATTCGAGCATTTTTCCTGGAAATAAGTCCAGGCAAAGTGGCTCACATAGGGAAAATAGATTGTGAGAAATTTCTGTATCCTTCCTATATTATGCATCATTGCGTGTCAAACACTGGTCCTCGATCTATCGTCCATTATGCATCTTCATGGTTCTATGTATCAGATATCATCATCACTTCATCAGGGAAATTCCTTTTCCTTTCTCATCAATACTGGATCTTGTAATACAGGTTTTTGTATAGATAATAAGATAACAAGACTTGTAGTGCTCATAATATACTAATAAAGGAAACCAGAGTGACCTAATAGCCTTGAAGCAGTCTGTTACAGAATTCACATTGTAAAAGTATCCAGAGCGTTAAATACCAAATCACAAGATTAAAACATAATACTCGAGTTCAGCTAAGTCCTAACTGTAGAGCTTCATCTTTATGAGACGTCGAAAGTCAACATAACAGAGCTTTTTCTTACTAATCTTCCAATCAAGAGGTAAAAATTTAAACACCATTATGTACAGGGAATATCAATGAATTAGAAATAAGTGAAAAGCTTATTTATCTGGAACTTTGGTGCATGCAATGATGCAAATGAAAATCAACTAACATTAAAATGAAAATTAGCTTCTCAGCGAATCAAACTATATAAAAATAAATAAATAAACCCCTCTGCTTGAGTTTTTGTTTTTTTTTTTTTACTTTTTAAAATTTCAAGCTTAAACTCTCTGCTTGAGTCGTTTTTTAAGCTTAAGCTTAGCTCGGATGGGGAACATACTCAAATTTGAGCTGGGTGGGTAAGTCTTTGTTTATCTCAATCTTAAGTCACACTGCATTTGTTAATCTCACTTTTTGCTGAGGAGCTCCATCTTTAAGTCTCTCATTCACCTCTATTCACTTTTTTCTGGCTCCATGTGTAAAATATTGGAATGGATTCGTAATCAAGAAATGTGAAATAAAGAGTTCCTAATCAAGAAATGAGGTGGAGGAGAAGCAGTCCGACTTATCCAAGAAATTCCCTCCAGGATGAATCCAATCATAGTGGATCTAAGTAAGGCAGAATCGGGTTCAAGTCAAGAAATGAGCCGAGACTCCGAGAGAGAGGTGGCCCAATCTATTTGAGAAATTGCTCGAGGGGATTTAATCCCCTTGAGATAGATTTGGGTAAGGCGGAATCGAGTTCAAGTCAAAAAATTGGCCGACAGAGAAATTTAGGTAAGGCGAAATCCCCTCGAGGTAGATCTAGATAAGGAGGAATTAGTTAGCTCGACTGAATATGTAGCAAGCGGGTGCCATATTATGGGTGATGTTATAAACCCATTAACGCGTGAGTTGCAGAAGTTGCACAACACTATGTGTGAATAAATCTGGATATATGTAGATTTAGTTGTTATCTAAGTTACTGTACGGCTATACAAATATGAAGTCCCTATTTTTTCTATCTTTGATAGCAAGGGTTTTTGCCCTCTTTTTGGTTACTGTCTCCAATTTACTTAGGTGTTTGAACATTGATTTCATAGGTTAAGAGGCTGTATGGTGTTTGAAACAAAGGAAAGAGTCATTCCATGTGTATGTTACCTTCTAATTATAACAAGAGAAGCTAGGTTGCTTCTCACTTTGTGTCTGTGGGCATCTCACTTCTTTTAATGTCACAAATATATCTTCTTCTTTCAAGTTGTTCTTGCAGATGGGAGCCCTGGATCTCTCTTGAATACGATGCTAACATGGTGTAGAATACCATTTAATCCTAATGTTGGTCGATTGTGTTAATAAGAGCAGTTGACTCATAGGTGAGGATTCTTTAACACCCAGCTTTGCAGCTCTCTGCTAATTGTTGTAGTTCTCCCACATCGCTTATGTGACCAAGTACGGAAGCTCATGAGACTATAAAAAACGAAGCACGATAATAAAATAATCATACCTTTCTCGGCCTTTTGGCTAAGATCAAGTGTAGTATCTGTTCTTATCAGTTTAATATCTGATACGTGGATCAATGATTCACACGATATTAAATTAATTTTTTTAAGGGGTGAGTCTATCACGGTAGCTTGCTACTGGGGCTCACACGTGTCATCCTTGTCTTGCACTACTGCAAGGTTTGGCGCACCCTACCAAAACAAGTCAAAGTTTCAGTTTTAACCAGGTTAACAGTGTACAAGCCCCTTGTCTTGCACTACTGCAAGGTTTGGCGCACCCTACCAAAACAAGTCAAAGTTTCAGTTTTAACCAGGTTAACAGTGTACAATTGGCTTGTAATCTGGAATAAAATGTAACCAAGAGAATCTCTAAATGCTGGTTAAATCAGTCTGCTTAATAGAACAGTAAATATAGTCTGCAACTAAGCACAATAGGCAAACAGCAGCAAGTTAAAACTTGGGTTCTGATAATGTGTTATTTGCTGCTCTGTTTACATAGCCTCTCTCTTAGCTCTTTGGTGGCTTATGCAGATCTTGATTTCTAGTTTTCTCTTATATAGTCAACTACGGACAGTTGACAGATCGAAAGCATTTGAATCTCAATATTGAAGGCAGGCATCCAGTTTAGTCTGGCTAGCTAACACATCAATATTAGCTCGTCGAAGCTGTGATGACTGTATTTTCATTGCAGAAGCTACAAAACCCCATAACAATCTGCTGTACTTGCCCTACAGAAAGGTAAGTAGCAACACTAACGGTTGCAAATTTACTTTTAATTGGTTTCCTAAATTCTAATCCTAAATTCACAGACTCGGCGCGTGCCTTAGTTTCGTTAAAAACAAAGAAGAATATGAAGGTGAAGAAGATGAAGTGATTGCGATAAAGGAAGAAGCCAATGACACGACACTGGCCACCATTGGAGTCCCATCGGTGAGGTAGTGGCCTGGAGTGTTTAGGATGACGTGGAAGAAGAGATCGAGGCAGGGGTTGCCGGTGGAGAGAAACGTGGCAATTGTTCTCCGTCAGGCCCATTGGGAGGTCGTGCTTGGTTCCAACGTCGTTGAAATTCGCCACCATCAGGTCCACGAAGGGTTCGCCGGTGGTGGGTTTGGATTTGGGTTGGGGTGGCGCGCGGAGAGGTGGTGGTGGGTGAGGGTTGCAAAAATAGGTTCCCGCAAATTTTCGAACAAAACTTTTAACACCAGTCATTTTAAGAACCGATGTTAATAATATACATTTAAATCGGTATTTTCGTAAAACGATGTTAGATTACTTTTTTACATCGTGGGCAAGTCTGACCGATTTAAAAGATGCGATGTCTAATAACATAATTCTAGTAGTGTTGTTTGTTCTTTTAAGCCCTCTCCACTGAAGCCAATTAGCAACATTTACGTGAAGAATATGAATGTCACTTGCAACTTCAAGTCTGCATTGACAGCTCTGTGCAGCTCTGCAGTCCCTCTACAGAAAATGCAGCTTCTTGACATTACTTTCAAGGTCAAAAAAAAAAAAAAAAAAAAAACGTCAGACATGCGGCTTCATTTTTTATTGGCAGCGTCTGTCCGTGGTTTGGAATTCTAACTTCTCTATTAGTTGAAAGTGCCAGTAAGCTAAATTTTTACGGTTAGCATGAATGATGAATCATACACAGTATTAAGCTTCTTTTTCAGCCTCTGTGGCTCTCTATTAGAGCCCAAAATAATATTCTAGACATGATTGTCCAAACACTATGCAGTGAATTGGTGAGGTGAAGCTAGTCTCTCCGATGAGCAATACATTTTGCTTGGTAGTAGCGTTGGAACTTTGAGAGGAAAATATGTGGGATTGTGCCAGTGCTTTTGCTCGGTTTCTTTTCCTTATTTAGATTTCCTCCAAGGAATGGATTTTATTATTTTTATCCATCTCAAAGGAAGGTTCTGAAACGCCAATGATAATGCATGTCACTGTCATACTTAAACTATGACTAATATTAATGATAGATGCTACAAGTCCCACATCATAGAAGAGCAGTGTATGTCTAGTGTGAGAGTTATATAACAAAGCAGCTCAGCAATTGTAAAACTCACGGAGCCATGCGTTGAGCACAAAGCGAACTATTCTTTCGCCTTTTACTAAAGAATACCGTGTGCGCGGCGCTTTAAGTGGCATACGCCTATTTTTGGAAGGGATCACCTCTGTGGGTGCCCCTCAGAGTTTAGTTAACAAAATTTGTCGTTCTATGATGCATATCATTAACTGAAGAAAAAAATGAGGGTGGTTTTAAGACTTGGGATTAAATGTAATCCATAACCATTGGGATTACATTTGAGATGTTTATAAAAATCTTGGAGTCTCCTTCTAAAATATGAGAACGACCAGCAATAGAGGGTTGTCTTAAACCTTCTCTAAGGGCCAAGGCTTCATCAACAAGGACAGGGGAATGACGCAAATGTTAGAATGAGATTTCCTAGGTGATCATGAAAAACAAAACCAGCAGAGGCTTGATGATAAATTAAGTTTAAAAGTCTTATCTTGAGAATGCCATCTGATCAGCTTGCTTGAAACACGCTTTAGGGGAAGCTTGGGAGGATTAATAAGCAAAGATTGGAAAGTAGCAGAGTAGGATGCATGGTGACTTGCTTTAAAATAAGTTTATTCCTTGCACGCCAAACGTGATAGCATAAAATGAGAATTTTGGCAAGCTTCCCAGTTGAAATCAGTGTAGGAAAAATTAGTGCATCTTAAATCAATGAATGTAAATGCATATTGAAGCTTTAATTATTGAGAACTTTTGAGTCCAGCTTTGTTGCAGAAGGTGTATTGTCCTAGCCAAACATGAGTTGGTTATAGTAATCGAATCTGTGCTCATGTGCAGTACGTGTGGATTGTGCACCTATGTACAGAAAAATCTATGTACAAGCATTTCGTAACTAGCAGCAGCTTAAACGGGCTAAACCTGTCAAGACAAGTCCCTGCTAGTTTTTGTTACAGACAGGAACTGAGAAGCTGATACATGCTTGTATATATTAATGTGTTACAGACGTGTCAATAACTGTTAGTTTAAGACTTGCAATATATCCACATCGAAGAAACAAACCAAAAGCCATGAGTGAAGAGTATAAATTAGGTGGGGCAGCAACTTTGTAACTTACTTACCTGGACGGGGTCAATGGGCGATCAAGAAGACTCATGGCCTAGGCTAGTGACCTCCATTGCACTTCGGAGGGGTGCTTGCTTAAGGTCTCCCCAAGAGGGAGAGCCTACGTCATAATTTGTTGCAAGGGGGTTTGCGTTCGCGCAGCCCCCACAATACATGTTTTAAAGTTTTCAGTACCGATATCAAATACAAGTTCCTCTGGGTTCAAATTTGTCTTGGTGACAGATTCCTTTCTCCAAAGCATTATCAATCTGAACTCAACCTTGTTTTGTTGATAGTCTGAACTTTACCTTGTTGCTCTTCTTTCTTTCGCATATTCTATTCGTTCTTTTACACTTCGGGCTGATAATTCCATAGAATTTCATTGCATACTCGTATATTTCATAATAACACTCAATTTTAGAGTCAAGGTGATGTGAATGGAGAGGATGAATGAAAGCTTTGACATCTAATCTCAGTTATGGAGCAACTTTGCTCTAGTAGGTAAACTTGATATGTATTCATTTTCGTCAGGGCTTTTAGCCTAGCACTTTACTTGGATCATTACCTAGACCAAATGGTTCAGTTGAGACCATAAGAAAGAGTTGAAGGAAATAGTAGAAGACATGGTTTATTGGTACTTTCTGGTTGCCTGGAAATTTTTAAACGGATGATGTGTAATGCGCTATTTATTTCAATGTAGATATTGGTTAGATATATAATGATCAGTTTTAGACTTTTAGTACAGTATGTTGTTGCCAATGCAGTTAGTAAGTATATCAAGGTCTTTTATTCTTTTTGTAGCTACATTTAATGCATTATTGCTGCACATGGATGACTTATATATAATGAGTTTATAGAACGTACAGCATACTGTTGCCATTGCAGGTAATCAGTTTATAGAACGTACAGCATACCTTTGCCATTGCAGGTAGCATATCAATGTTCAAATTGTCCTATTTCTGTGCAGATCTTGGATAATTGCTTCTCTAGCATCACTATCTTGGTTGTCTGGAAATTTTTGAACGAATGATGTTTAATGCTATTTATTTCAATGTAGTTATTGGTTAAATATATAATGAGTTTTAGACTTCTAGTACAGTACGTTGTTGCCAATGCAAGTAGTAAGTACTATAATAGGTGCCCGCCCGTTGCTGCGGGTTTTCAAACAAAATCTGAAACTTTGGATGGCTGGAGACATGTTTGCAACTACCATTACCATTAATATGAATGTTCAGATAATGTGTAAACATACAATACAACTGCTGTTGACACAGCTTGTCAAAAATATATTGTTCTACTTATAAGTTAACCTAGCTACATTTGATCTGTCTGCTGCAAAGAGGTGTTGGTGTTCGTCACCACATATCAGCTGGGTTGTGGTTCCCACTGGGATTTGATGTTGCTCATTTATCTAATAGTCTGCGCAAGCATTTTTCTGATGTTTTGTATACCAACTATTTCTACTTGCACTGTAACCTGTAACAGCTTTCTACAATTTGACCACAAAATCTGATCATATGCCTTGTATTTGATTCCAACTTGGCACAAAGCAGTCTTGACTTTTCACTTACGGTTTAGAGCCCCTCATGGGCTTATGGCAAACCTTTGAACTCGAGAAACTTTTTCAAATCTGATCATTTGTGTCAGTCTGTTTGCATCCACTTCTTGGAGGGTCATATACGTTGGTTAAGCTATTTCATTCAACGAAGTGGAAGTCTGAGCTCGAACCCACTCCAACTTTTTTGCATCAGTTCTGTAGCCATTAGCACAAACTTATGCAGTAAATATGGAGACTTTTCTAAAATATATAAGATAGATATTCATCATAGTTAACAGATTTACATGCACATGAAATTCTGAATGCAAATACACATTTGTAGTGCAAGGAATCTCTGACTTCTTATACTTGAAGTTCACATTTTGGATACACAGGAGAAAAGGAAGGAAATTATTTACAAATTAAAAACTAACAATAAGATAATTACAAATCGGCATCATCTGAAACACCCGAGGCATCTCAGACAACCCAATCCTCCTTCAAAAGGTTAGAGTTTTCCTCCCATGACCCATGTATTATTAATGTTTAAGTGGATATGACATGATTATGGAATTTGAAAATAAATTTTTATTTAAAGGGATAAAAGATAAAGTTAAATCTTGATGGATGATGGTTTATTCATGATTAGCTGCTACCATAGATCTTTGTACTGGGTATGTATAAAATCTAGGTGTTTTGTACTGGGGATCAGTATAAAATCTAGGTGTTTTGTACTGGGAATTAGTTTTTGAATCAAGAAAGCATTCTGATCGAAGACCTGGAATAAGGCTATTAATAACCTGAAAATGCCATATAATTATTATGAAGTCATAAGCTATAAAGATGTGATTGCTCCAGAGACGAAAGAAAAGCAAAGCAATTTATATGATTCATATATGAAAATTTGCGGAAAAGATAAGATGGTGAGAAAGATTGTAGAGATCTGATGACCATAGAAGCAAAAATTTTAGGCAATCTCAGCAATTTATATTTGAACAAACAGCTAGAACACCAACAGCAATCCAAATGAGGGTAGAAATAGGCTGAAAACTTTGATTCAGTATATAAATTGGAAACTGCAATGACGGGGTCTAGAATTTCCTGCGTCAACTTCTTGCTAACAAATCATGCATGTCTGTTACTGCTTAGAACCATAATGGACTACAGACCAATGTGCGATGCTAAAAATAGGCTAAACTGATCTATGCAGGAAGGGAAAAAGAAGTGCATCTGACCTCATCGAACATTCAACGCAGCCTGCATCTATCTCCAACCTGCAAAGCTGAAACAATTTTTTTTTTTTTTTAAAAGGATCACAGCCTCAAAATTTGTTATCTACATGAAACTAATCCCATGGGATACCAAACAAAGATAATAACCAAAATTTCAAAAATTCAAATCCAAACGAAGAAGGGTCAGACTGTATCTCGAAGTTTATAATTAAACATCTATATATATATATATATATATATATATATATATATATATATATGTAAGTTGAGAAGTCAACTGTCTGCATAATAACACTGACAACCCAGAATAAAGATGCAAAGAGATTATTTTTCAGGATCCTCAAAAGGAACAAACAGTGGCACAGTGCAAGCAGCAGCAACAATTGTTCAACAGTTCACAGATGGAAAATCGGGATTATAAATAATGCAGCACACAGAATCTAAGGTGATTTAGGAAATGGCACACAGACAATATAGAAACTCTGCATATTCAGATTGCTGATCCTCTATCCAAAATAACATTAGTTCCCCGTTTCTGATTCTTGAAATTTATGTTTATCACCTTAAGAAGAGCATCATGTGAGTATAACTAAACATAGATTCGTGACTAAAACCATGCAAATTTGACCCAAAACAAAAAACAGAAAAAAAAAAAAACAAAAACAAAAAAACAAAACCAAAACCATCCAAAGGAAATCTAGCATCACATGTTGTTCATATCTAACTCATCAACAAACTAAAGAATATCTAATTCATATGCCAGAAGTGTGAGGGAGGCTATCAATGCTTTCTTATTGTTACTTTTGGGTCTGCAAAAGTACCAACAATTGTAACAGCAAATTGAAGATGGAGGTTTTGTTAACAGATTGTAGACTAATTTTACAGAATAAACAACTGTTAAATGTCATAGCCAAAGCTTACTGCTTCTATTTCAACGAAAGTATAAAACTGTTCAAATGCTATTCCAATGAAAATGTCAGACTCTTTCTTATCCTTGCACGCACAGATGAAAACATTTATCCTCATGATTTGTTTGCTCCTTTTGCTTTGGTTGATATGTTCCCTTCTTAATGAGGATTTTGCAGTACCTAATTTGCTTTTCTGTTCTCTGTAACCAATGTTGATTTTGTACCATAACTCTCTTCAAGCAAAGTAAATATAAACAACTAACAAACATAGATACAACTTATGAACAACTGAGTCAAATAGTTTGAACTTAAAAACCAAAGACAGAATAATCGATTAAATTCCAATCAAAGACAGAATAATCATTTACCTGAATCCAAAACACTTGACAAATTCGACAGCACACTGTTCCGAGAATCTACAAAATGGAAAACCAATATTTAAAGAACCTGACATTATCATGTGTATATAAATGATAAACTTAACACAGAAAAGAAAATAATGAAGATTATGCACACAACTAAAATCAGCAACTGATCTAACAAAACTCACCTGAATATAGCACTAAACAACAGACAACAGAACAGTGGCGCAAAAACAACCCCTAAAATGTTTTGCATAAAATCTGCAAAAATCAAACAAAAGAACAATAAAATCCTCAAAACAATCATAAAACTACCAAAACTAACTTCAATACAAAGTTCATTATTGTGTAAGTAATACTCCTAATACTTTTTTCTTTCAAACACCATGAAATATTACTCCTGCCATACAATATGTCCTTCTCTACTGAATGATCAATCAATCAATACACAAAACTCAGTCAGAAAAGAAGCAAAACAGAAACCGGTTAGAGAGTGTAACTTGAAAACCGGATCCTTATGTAAATCCAATTCCAATAAGTTAATCATTTAACTTAGTGCTATAGGAATTCAATCAACAAAATTGTTTATATAACATTACGAAAACTTAGTGGGTTCTTAGTTTGCAATTCTATATAATCATCATTAAATCCACATATCTACCCATTCTCTCTTCATGACAAAACAGAGCCCAAAAAAAAAAAAAAAGAAAAAAAAGAATGATTTCTCTGCAAAGAAAGCAGAAAGAAAACACACCCGAATGTAGACACATTCATCACCAAGTAAAGAAGGCTGATTAATGTTTACGATAAAGAGAGAATGGGCATCATGTGGAGATCGTCAGACATGCAGAAATCAAACCCATAGAGCAATCTAACCAAAACGCTGTTTCATAAACCATCTTTCAAGCATAAGAAGAGTTCCTCAACAGCATATAATCTCACACCAGCAGACCACCTCATATCAATTTTCTACTCTACTCTCGGGCTATGCTTTAAAATTGAACTAAAATGTTCAAAGGTTGTACTTCAAAAAAATTCATCCTCTACAGATCTCAGGAAAAAAAAAAACCTTATCAAAAAGTTTCTAAAAATTTAAAGTTGAGCATGATTTCAAAAATTGCTTAACATGTATTCTCTTCCATTTACCTTGATTTACATATTCAACCTTCTCCTTCTCCTCAGACCTTGCAGACCAATTTCTTACAACAGTAGCATATGAAACCTGCATACAAAACCAATCACAGTTTAACATTAAATAGGAACAATTTACAATTACAATGGACAAAATTTGAGAGAGGAGAATTAAGGAACCTTGAACGTAGAAGCAATCTATGTCTCCAAGCATGAACAATAACTCTGGAATTGGATGTTTGAAGCCACACCTCAACACCTCTCCTGCCTTTCTCAACACACCTCCACCTCAAGGTTAAGCCAATAACCCAGAAACCCCTGACATCACCAAAACCCCAAATCAAAATTCTTTCAAAAAGAACCACAAATTCTTTCATTCTCCGTGTTTCTTGATTTTTACTATTATCAGAGAACACAAAAACACACACACGGAGAACATGCAGAACATATTCTCTGGAATTCTCTCCCTCTCTTTCACTCTATCAACAACAGAAACACAGAGCTCAGCCAAGAACAAAGAGAAAAAAAGAAAACATCGTGTCTATCAGCTTGAGAAACAGATTGCGTGAAACCCAAAATTTAACTCATCACCAAAACCCACTCTTTCAACACAAATCAAATTTGACGAACTGTAAATCCAAAAAACAGCCAACAAAGAAACCCTAAATCGAAGAAACACAGACGCAACCATGACATGCAACATCAGAACTGAAATTACCCGCAAATCGGTTGCAAGTAATCTTGCCAAAAATCCTCAAATGCAAATAAAAGACCGATTGCTCAACACTATTTACCTCTCGGTGGAGCGAGGTATCATAGACACGATAGCACTGAGAACCACCCAGGTGTCGAAGCAACAAAAACACACACTGAGCAACAACCCAGTTGTCCAAGAAAATGAATTCGCTTCACTCACTCTCTCTCTCTCTCTCTCTCTACCTCTCTGTGAAGCGAAGAAGGAAGACACGGGAGATCAAAGCAGGCAGGCAGACAGGTGTCGGGCAAGAGAGAGCTGACGCAGGGACAAAATAGTCTTTTCAGCCACGACCAGCTCGGCTCGCGCCGGCACTGTTCATAAGCCGATGAACAGTGCATTGAGAATTAGTATATAGTATAAGAATTAAAATAAACAATCAGCTAATAGCTAAACTATCAATTACAAAGAAGAATCGGGTGCTTTGTTAAATTCCTCATTAACCAAAACACACTATCCTTCTTTGACAAAAAAAGAAAAAGAAAAAGAAATTGTCTTTCTCTTCAACACAAGAATAATTGTTGTTCTGATTCCATTACATTTTCACTCAACGTCCTTCTGACTTTAAAACCTTAACTTAGCATTGATTATCCTTTTCTCCGATTGATGCAGAATACAGTATGAAAGTTAGTTAATTACTCATGCATTGTTAGTTGTCAGACATAGTTCTCGTTCACCTACCTGCACATCTTCCCTTTCCGGAAATTCACACCACGAATATGCTAAATAATTTCTTACCCTTGATTAAGAAACATGTACAGTACACACACACACACATATATATATATATATATATATTCTCTGCTATAGTGGTCTAGTACACTTAATAGAGACCCTATCTACAAACCAATGCCTCTTAATGATATTTCTGAATATAATAGAGCTAGCTTAGTTGGTTCTTGACTTACTTGCAATTAGAACTTCGGTTTATCCCTCACTTGTTCAGGTCATGCTTTTCCACAGGTTTTCTTGAACTTCTGTTCCTTGTCCTAAGAAATCTCTCAGGGGTCTGCATGGAAGTTCAAGAAAGTTATGGAATAACATGGCCAGCCAAGACGTATTATATGAATTTTTTTATTTTTTATTTCATGTTGGGGCTTCCGTCACAATGTTCATTAACAACTCATGAGTAGAACTCAATACTATCGAATATACTCATCAATATTTCACATTGAATTCTTAATTTTTTGAATGTAACAAAACCTGAAAAGCAGCTGTTTCATTGTTCCACCAGTAAGGAAACCAGAAAATAAACATGAAGCTAAGTTCAACAATTCTTGTTAATGATGTTGCTTACCGGTTGAACTAACAAACAGGCAGCTGCTTAATCTACGAATATCAGTTATGCAACTAACAATATTCCTTTGATAAAATCATAGGTCCAGGGGTGCATTCACCACTGAATCGACATGGTATGACTCCTTGCTAGGTACAGCCAAACAATAAGACACTTCAATCCCAAGTCCCCACCCAATGAGAGTCATGGATACCATGCAACAGAAAAGTAACTCTCATTTTCAGTTTATGTTCTGTTCCTTTGTTCTTCTATTTTCCTCCCTCCTATTATTTTCACCATCCTAAATTTTACAAATGCCACCTCCCAGGATAACAGACAACTTCTTTATTTAGCCTTTCATCTCCCTTTACTTTGGATTTTAAGCGCAGGTAAAATTTATCAATAAAGTACATCACAATTCAAGTAACAAATAAAGAAAAAGGATAAAATGCAATGTGAACAAGTACAGTGGAGGACACACCCCACTCAGAGATAGCTCCCCCACCTCAACATCTTCCCAAAATGTTAAGCCCCATTCCCTAACACAGACCTGCAGTGGTTAATGAAGTCCTCATTGCGATACTAATATCCTTTCGTGGACATATTATCTTGAGCCCCTTCTGATCAGCTAGTGCCACAAAGTCTCCCTTTCAGGAAACAGCCACAACCATTTCCTAAAAATAGCTTTATCATCTTCACAAAAAGAGCTTTATTGTTTATCAGCATCTTCACAATGGCTAATGAAGTCCTCATTAACTGACACTAATGTCCTTCCACAGCCACCTACTAGATCATCTCACCAATGGTTTTGCATTTCTGAGCCCCATACTTCAGGATTTCCGATCAACTAATGCAACGAATCCTCCCTTTCAGGAAACAGCCACAACCATTTCCAAAGAACAGCTTCACACCAGTAACCTACCCTATTACTTCAATAGGGAATCAACCTCTCAACTAATTAGATACTCTCTTTCCTTCCTTCCTTCACCCCTGCCCACAATATATACTTCATAGGGCTCTCTGATGCTTTAACAACTCCACATATAATTAATGTGTGCTGAATTACTAGACAACTTTCCTCTTCTATATAAACCTTCTTCCACCACACCTTCCCCCACCCCCCACCCCCCACCCCCCCCAAAAAAAAAAAAAAAAAGAACCACCACCACCAACAACAATCTTATCTCAACTTATTCCACTACCAGAGTAAGGGAAAAAAGAAACATTTTAATCTTGGATTTTACCCAGAGGCCCAAGTACTTTGATGGCCAAGAACCAGCCTCACACTGCATCGGTCTTGAATTGTAATTGTCCAGTAAGTTGGCATTTTCACTTTAAAAGGAATCTAAAGGATGAGAAAGCTGAGTAGTTACCTAAATTGGTGCAGGCAGAGTTCAGCTCACACACTAATTAAGTACACAAGATAAGAAGATGGCTGTTGGAGAAGTCAGGAAAATTTTCAGTCAACTCCTTTCTTAGAAACTTTTTCAATATTGCAGGTATGCTAGTGTAAAATCTATGATTATGTACTTATTTTGGTATCTTGGTAATGTTTTAACCTCATAATAATGCAACATAAAATTAACTAAATATATAGAGCAGAAATTTGCTTGGAGACAAGTAAACAACTCAACATGCATACACCAACAATAATGCAACTTATCACCGAGATATAATAAAACAATTAAGGAAGATGGAGTAGAGTGCATTGCTACATACCCAGGAGATAAATCGAAGTCTCTTGCAACATACTCAGGATGTAGTTCGTTCCGAAAATGCACTACAGAACTATCAATCAGCCTTGTGTGTTTTGCTTTTCGTTTCTATAAGAATCGGCCCTGTGTATCACGGCAGGACCTGACTTCAGAGGCAAGGCTGATACAAAGCAGTATGAACTGAAGAAGACCATATCCGGTATGCAGTTGATTCCAAAATGCATTACACAAACAATTCATCAGTTTTGTGTATTACGGCTGGACCTGACTTCTGGACCAATGTTGATACAAAGCAGCATGGACTCATGGGTTGACCATATCCAACAAGTTAGGAATTTAGTTTTTCCTCCTGACAAAACTTTTTACCATTCTACAGGCCTCTTCAAAACGGTTATGCTGAACCAGAGAATCCAACATTATATTGCAAATAGAAGAATCGGGTAAACAATCATATGCTTCCATAGAGAGGAATATCTCCTTAGCTACGTCAACTTTTCCCAAGTCACACAATGCCTTGAAAGGCAAATAACCTTTCACTCCGGATTTCTTTAAAAACACAGCAATCTCCCTTGCCATGTGATTAATTGAAAGGCAATACAGTATGGTATCACAAGCTACCTTAAACAAGAGAGACTCCCTTTCAACAAAACTTAATAACAACTCAAAAGCCTTACTGGGGTCCATGCAACGAAACACCCCATGAACCAATGATCTGACAGTAGCTTCATTAGGAGTCACATTCTTATCCCTCATTATCTTCATAACCCCAAAGGCCTCGTCAACCCTCCTTGAATTACAAAAACCATCAACCAGAGTACGAACATTAGGCAAGTATCCCAAGCCGTCCATTTGCTTGACTAAGCGGAGAGCTTCATCCACAATACCAATCTTGCAAACTCCATGAATAAGGATATTGTAAGTGAACCTATCAGGATAGCAATTATCTGCAGGCATCTGTTGGAATTTCAAATAAGCCAAGTCAAGTGAATTGGACTTGACTAACGCATGGATCACAGCATTGTACAACCTAGTGCTAAGACCAAGACCCAAAAGCGAAATTTGCCCAAAAACCTCAGCACAATACTTTGCCAAACCCAACCTCCCCCAACTACCAATTAATATGCAAAGCAAATCTTCAGTGACCTTCAAACCTGAGTTGTTAATATCTTTAAGCAATTCAAACTGGGCATTTTCTGAAAAGGGTGTTGGCTAGAACACTGCGAACCGAATGATTCTTTTAAGAACAAGGGATCAATATTCGAAAACTTGAAAGGGTGCAAAGGGTTTTCTTGGTTTTGCAAGACACTAGCAACGGCCTGACCTGAGGATTCAAAACGATCCTCCTGGCATTCAACTCGTGGTCGAGTCTTGCGAGAAAGAATTCGAGCAATGTAGAGGTGGTCGATTGGTTTATTAGCAACTCGAAAATTGGTATTCTTAGCTGAAATGAGATTCTTTGTGAGGAGCACAAGGCAGAGGCTTGCTGGGTCTGATTTTTGGTGAAGGCGAGGGTTCTGAGTGCAGGTGAGACCCTAGAGGCCAAAGAAGAAAGCCATCTCATTTCCCTCACCCCTCCCTAGAGGCTAAAGAGTAACCAATTCAATAAATTAGAGTATCGCCGATTCTCCCCCAGAGCATAGCGAACAATCTCATCACATTTGGTTGGAGTACGTCTTCCATAGAAAAAGGATTGACTATGAATCAGAGGAGAGCTCAAGGGTAAAAAGGCTGAAAGGATTTTCCAAGGGTTTCTACTTTCAAGTGAACTCTGAGGTTTTTTTTTTCGAATTAATTCAAGCTGGGTTTGTTAAAAACACCGCCCTTTTTATATTTATTTAAAAAATAAGGATCTGATTACTCCAACTCTGTCTTATTTAAAGGAATATCTTGAATATTAGTGAAGCCATTCAAGATGGTATTCCTTGCTGTTAATCATCAATGAGAATTGCCTTCTTCGAGAAACAAATTCACTATTAATCAAATGTTTACAAAATACAAGTAGTGATGTTAATTCACAATCACATTCACTAGCAACACAGCTAATTAACTTGATTTACAACTGATATAATTTCTAACACAAATGTCTTAAACCCTTGCTATCTCAACCTTGCACTCTATTCCAAAATCATCGACTCACTGATCTCAAGACCAATTTCCAAGATGAATGCAGTGAGAAATACTTGCAGAAGAATATTAGAGAGAGTTATGCAAAAACAGTTTGTGAGGACTAAGCAACACACTATGAAAATTGGGACCAGGACTTCCATATTATTCACCGAGGACGAGCTCAAGATTTGGGACCAGGATTTCGTCAAGGTTGACCTGGCCACTCTCTTCGATCTAATCTTGGTGCGTTTTTCTTATCTTTATCGCTTTCTGTCTGTGATTTAGGGTTTCGGAAATTGGGAATTGAGTTTTGTTGGGTTAGGTTTGGATTTCGGGGCCTTAATTTTGTTTGATTAACTTTTAGGGTTAGGGTTACTGAATTAGGGGTTGTCTTGGGTGATTGAATTTGATTCTCTAATTTCAGAATTTTGATTCCAAGTTTGTTGAAAGTTAAATCCAGTTAGTCACTTTGCTGTGTTTATGCTTAATTGAAGAGTTGGCTAATATTGATTGAAATGAGCCTTTTGTTTCCAGATTTTTGGTCTATATCATAAATTTTGTTTTTCCTTTTGAACAGCTCTGAGACTCGGATTTTGTTAGATTTTAGCAACCTATATCCGAAATTCCAACATATAGTATAATCAGGTATTAATAATAATCACCTGCTCTCAAAGTAAGGGACAGTCTATATAGTTGATGTAGCTGGAGCAGTTCTACCAGAAAATGAAAAGGAAACTGTAAATTCACTCATTTAATGATCAACCATTTTATCTTGCAGGGACTGAGATTGGTAGAACTTCAGAATGACAATGATACACTGAACCTCAGGAGAGATCCAAGATTTTGATCAATTTTTGGAGGAAGGTGATTATTATTAATACCTGATTGTTGGAGCAGGAAATGATTGTTTCCTTAGGAGCATTATATCCGGTTTGAAACCATGTTCTAGGAGCATTATCAACAGTGAAATTTTCAATGCTTTAGTCTGCCATTGACAAGTTTAACCAATCATTTCCTGTTCTTCGTTTTCAGTAATTTGGCTCTGTCCTGATTTCTCTGACTATGGCGAATGCTGCCCCGAATCCTGTCCTTGAACCTGTCCCGACTTATTTGTTTCGACAGGAGAACTGTCTTACTCTTCTCGATATGATCAGATTACAGAATATTGATTACCCCTACCTGATCGTTATTTAGTTATATATTTTCTACGCCGGTTGGTTATGGGGTTTGACCAACCTTCTATGTTGGTGCAGAGTATTTCATATGATGTACGTTTTTCAGAGTTGTTCCCCGCAGCAGTTGCACGCAATGTTCGGCCTACCAAATCATCTAGAGACACCATTTTACATCTACACATCCGTAAGACGCTTTTATCGGAAATGTGATCATGTTGGTTATATTTGTTAAAAAATTGATTAATTTGCTTCTACTTTGTATTTGAACAAAATATAATCGAAACCACAACTTTGTTGATTTGATTAATTTGCAATAGCAAATAAAGCATGACCAGATGAACAAAAACTCAGCAAATGTTGTGCTTTGAGTTTCATAATTGTTCTTCTATCTGATCACACATTTTACATCAACTATCTCTTCCCTTATATAGGGTACAAGATTAACCTACAAAATATCGAAGAATGAAAGCATATTTTATCGGAAATGTGATCATGTTGAATATATTTGTTAAAAAATTGATTTGCTTCTACTTTGTATTTGAACAAAATATAATTAAAACCAAAACTTTGTTCATTTGATTAATTTGCAGTAGCAAATGAAGCATGAACAGATGAACAAAAACTCAGCAAATGTTGTGCTTTGAGTTTCAGAATTGTTCTTCTATCTCATCACACATTTTACATCAACTATCTCTTCCCTTATATAGGGTACAAGATTAACATACAAAATATCTAAGAATGAAAACATATTAAACTAGATTAAAAGTACTTTAGATACAAAATATCTAGCTTAGTTTGAGTGGAGCATTATCAACAGTGAAATTTGCAATGCTTTAGTCTGCCATTGACAAGTTTAACCAATCATTTCCTGTTTTTTTTTTCAGTAATTTGGCTCTGTCCTGATTTCTCCGACTATGGTGAATGCTGCCCCGGATCCTGTCCAGAATCCTGTCCCGGCTTATTTGTTTCGACAGGAGAACTGTCTTGCAAAATATCGATTACCCCTACCTGATCGTTATTTAGTTATATATTTTCTACGCCGGTTGGTTATGGGGTTTGACCAACCTTCTATGTTGGTGCGGAGTATTTCATATGATATTTTTCAGAGTCGTTCCCCGTAGCAGTTGCACGCAATGTTCGGCCTACCAAATCATCCAGAGACACCATTTTACATCTACACATCCATAAGACGCTTTTATTGGAAATGTGATCATGTTGGATATATTTGTTAAAAAATTGATTTGCTTTTACTTTGTATTTGAACAAAATATAATCGAAACCACAACTTTGTTGATTTGATTAATTTGCAGTAGCAAATGAAGCATGAACAGATGAACAAAAACTCAGCAAATGTTGTGCTTTGAGTTTCATAATTGTTCTTCTATCTGATCACACATTTTACATCAACTATCTATTCCCTTATATAGGGTACAAGATTAACCTACAAAATATCTAAGAATGAAAGCATATTTTATCGGAAATGTGATCATGTTGAATATATTTGTTAAAAAATTGATTTGCTTCTACTTTGTTTTGAACAAAATATAATTGAAACCACAACTTTGTTGATTTGATTAATTTGTAGTAGCAAATGAAGCATGAACATATGAACAAAAACTCAACAAATGTTGTGCTTTGAGTTTCAGAATTGTTCTTCTATCTCATCACACATTTTACATCAACTATCTCTTCCCTTATATAGGGTACAAGATTAACCTACAAAATATCTAAGAATGAAAGCATATTAAACTAGATTAAAAGTACTTTAGATACAAAATATCTAGCTTAATTTGAGTGGAGTATTATCAACAATGAAATTTGCAATGCTTTAGTCTGCCATTGACAAGTTTAACCAATCATTTCCTGTTCTTCGTTTTCAGTAATTTGGCTCTGTCCTGATTTCTCCGACTATGGCGAATGCTGCCCCGGATCCTGTCCAGAATCCTGTCCCGGAACCTGTCACGGCTTATTTGTTTCGACAGGAGAACTGTCATGCTCTTCTCGATATGATCAGATTACAGAATATCGATTACCCCTACCTGATCGTTATTTAGTTATATATTTTCTACGCCGGTTGGTTATGGGGTTTGACCAACCTTCTATGTTGGTGCGGAGTATTTCATATGATGTTTTTCAGAGTCTTTCCCCGCAGCAGTTGCACGTAATGTTCGGCCTACCAAATCATCCAGAGACACCATTTTACATCTATACATCCGTAAGACGTTTTTATCGGAAATGTGATTATGTTGAATATATTTGTTAAAAAATTGATTTGCTTCTACTTTGTATTTGAACAAAATATAATCGAAACCACAACTTTGTTGATTTGATTAATTTGCAGTAGCAAATGAAGCATGAACAGATGAACAAAAACTCAGCAAATGTTGTGCTTTGAGTTTTAGAATTGTTCTTCTATCTTATCACACATTTTATTCTCTCGAACGCACTCATCTTGCGAACGCACATTAGTGAACATTCACGGATGGAGCAGGAAAGCATTAATTCTAACATATTAGCCGCAACGTTCAGTTATTGTAGTATCTCCAGTGATTCAGATCCCGAGAAACGGTTGGTGGGTCGGGGCAAGTCATAGAAGAGCCATTAGAAATTAGAATTACGCGACAATGGGGTGGAAGAAAATATTCAGGTACCACACTGGTAATACCCAACGATCAAATTCTCCTCCAACACTGTGGAGGTCGGTTAAGTATGAGGTGGAGCTGGCTCTTTTCACTCCAAGAAAACCAGGCATGCTGCAACGACATGTTCTTTGCAAAATCTATTTTACGCCCCCGGATCCTCCGATTCCCCAACCAGTACAAATTGATAATCCTCCTCATCCTCGTCTTCCTCCAATTCCGCAGCCAGTAGAAAATGAATTATCTCATCATCCTCCTCTTGGTGGGAATCATCCTCCCAATGAAGAAAAACCACATGATGGTCTGGATCTTGCTCATATCCAACAACCCCAACCTGTTGGTGATGCTGGTTTAGAAGCTATGATAAGTTGTATTCAACAATTAAAAAAGATGGTGAGTTATTTTTCCCTGCTGTTATCACTCTTTTTGTCACACAAACATACATTGGACTCACCACTCACTATTCAGAAGTGTAGGCATATATATAGTATTGTCTGAGTTTCTTATTGTTTCCACTTAACTGTTAGAGTTAGAGATTTCCTTATTGAAATAGGAAAAACTACGATTGCAATTTGCAATCACAACTAAGTTTTTTTTTTTTTTTCATTTAATTCCACTTATGCTGTACTTTATCACATATTCATTTATGCTTTACCATTGATAAATGATCCAACAAACTGTGACTGTAAGAAAAAGACCAGTGACTGACGAGCTCGAATTGAGTTCTCAAAATTAATCCTGTTGACAATTGTTAGTATATAGCAAGTAGGGATCGTTCTATCCGGGGATTGAGGGTGCTCCTATCATTTAAACGTCAAGAAAAGAATAAAGATTAGAAGTATATAATATTTACGAAAATTACAAAGAAATAAAGGGGATTTCGAAATTGATTTATTTACTAACTAATTATCTAATTAACTAATTACATTGACTAATCAACCAATAATCAAGATGAGATGGACGGATGAGATGCATTGATGAAGTTAACAACCTTTAACACGAATTCAAGACTACAAACCATAGTTTACGAATCAATACACATACTTGAACGAAATCAATCAAGAACAAACTATGAACGCATGCATACGTTCTTTTTACTTTCCTTAGTTAAATTAATTAGATGAACGCACCATAGTTAACCCTATTAAACATGTTATGCTAGTGAGTGATCAATCCAATACCACACATATCCAATGCACTAAACACTTAGAAAGTTTGATTGATTTAAGAAAAACACACAAGTTAGAACGCTAATCAAGCATGCAATTCTCTTTGTTGATTTACCTAAGTAATTATAGGTTTTCCACTTTAATTAACAAGACCTAGAACGCTAGCATCTTATTATGGATTCAATCATGCAATTCGAAACCTAAGTTGGCCACCAAAGAAATCGAAAACATGATAGGAATGGATGGATTTCAAAACTTTTTAATTAGTGTGGAATTAGTTTAACAATTAAACTACTAACTAAACATAAAATACATTCCTTTAACCCATGATCTTGGCTTATTGTGATATGTATATAGACATAGCATGCATAGTAAGGAAGAACAAAAAAGTAGTTTATGTTCTACTCACCATTGGAGCGTGATTTTAATCCGATCCAAGTGAACCACCAAAGTTCCTCTCCTTGATCTCTCCTTGTGTGTGTCTCCTCCACCTTGAAGCACCTTGGATTAAGAACTCCTTCTTGTGCTTGTAATCTTCTCTTTAATGTAACAAGTAAAGCCACAAAATGATATGGCCTCTAAGGATCTTCACCAAGTGAATCAAGAGATGAAGAAAGATGAAAGAAAAGAAGAAGTATGCAAGTGTTCTTCTTTCCTTTAATTTTGTAATGGACCAAGAGAGAACTCTCTCTCTCTCTCTCTCAAATCTGAAAATACTCTCAAATCTGAAAATAATAGTGTGGAGATGCTCTTAACACTTTTGTCCATGCTTTCACTTTATATAACAGGAAATAAATCCAATTACTAAAAGAAAAATATTGACTTTCATAAAGCCAATATATTGGCTGGTCCATACATGTTATTGGGCACTAAAATTGTGTCTTGGGCTTTCATTTAAGTCTCATTTAGTGAAGCCCAAGTCCACACAAAAACCCGACAATCGTTTAGCCCAATAGGTTCGGTTTTACCCGAAAATCCTAATTATGTCCAAATAATAAATCTAACTAATTATTTGGTCATAACCAACTCTTGTTTAATCTTCTTCATATACAATCTCAAGGATCCACTTATATGGTGTGCGATCTCTTAGGTTCTAATTAACAAGGCAGTGAAGTTTGTAGAACCATTCTATTTCGTTTACGAATCAAAACTCCATTTTGATTCTTCCTTGTTATTAGGAGTATAAACGTTTATTAATCATCGGGGACTTCACAAGTCATGAGTGACGTCTTGCAACATATCATGACTACCCTAGTTAATGTAGAATGACAAAGAACCTATTCAATTGGAATTACAATACAATACGGTCCTTCTCTAACACTTTGTTCTAAATCACATCATCGGGGTATGGAATTGATATGTCAATCCCCTAATGTGATTTTTATTCTTATGTGATTCTTAGAATGTGATTAGAAACTCCTTTTTAATCTCATTCAATGCTTTGGCCAAAGGCTCATTGAATCACATCTTTGAACATACACCTTATTTACTTAAGGATAGAGATTCCTTATTGTACACTCACATGTCTCCATGACCGAATTGATTATATCAATTAATGCATCTATTATATCCATTAAGGGACACAATATTATTGCATCATCAAGAGATAATTCATTCACTCATAAGACAACTATAGTGTCTCAGGTCAAAGGACTAATTTGTATTATTGCAATTTAGAGTTCAAGTTTGACATGTAAGTAAGACTCCATACAAGAACTCTAATGATCGCATTTAGTGAACTCTTTAAGTTAAGAGCACCCACATGCTTGTATTAGTGTCTCTACACAAATGACAAGAGACATATCATCCTCCATATTGAGCATACATAGTATGTGCTAGTTTCCGGATTATCAATGTCCAAGTGATAATCCTATGACTAGGAACCTTTTAGGATAAGAGTGTGAAAGAGTAAAGGTCTCACACATCTAACTCTTTAGCTTACTTTCTCTTTAACTCATATTCCTTGGACCTTGTTCAATCAAATAAGCAATGAACAATAAACTTGACCTTTTGATTAATAATAATTACATCAAAATGATTGTTTTAGGACATAACTCCTTCAGATTGAAGAACAAAACCAACAAACATTCAAGAACATATAAAGATTTCGAAAACTATAAATCTGAAAATCCTAAAATGAATTCATGCTTCAAGGTTATTGGAAACTAAACATCAAAACATAAACTTTAATCTATCAAGAAATCGCAACATCCAATAAAACCAAAAACATAGAACGCTACATAATCTGATTTTTAAAGTACAAAACATCAAAACCGAAAACAACAAGTTAGGGTTCATGGTTACATAAAGATTTCGAAAACTATAAATCTGAAAATCCTAAAATGAATTCATGCTTCAAGGTTATTGGAAACTAAACATCAAAACATAAACTTTAATCTATCAAGAAATCGCAACATCCAATAAAACCAAAAACATAGAACGCTACATAATCTGATTTTTAAAGTACAAAACATCAAAACCGAAAACAACAAGTTAGGGTTCATGGTTACATAAAGATTTCGAAAACTATAAATCTGAAAATCCTAAAATGAATTCATGCTTCAAGGTTATTGGAAACTAAACATCAAAACATAAACTTTAATCTATCAAGAAATCGCAACATCCAATAAAACCAAAAACATAGAACGCTACATAATCTGATTTTTAAAGTACAAAACATCAAAACCGAAAACAACAAGTTAGGGTTCGTTACACTTTTAAAGAGGCTTCAAGAATGCAAGAATGTCTTCAAAGGTGGTGGACGGCAAGGAGAATCACGGCAAGGATGGAGGATGGAGGATGAAACTTGCTTCACGGCTTCAAAATCTTGAACACTTGGAGAGGCCGAAATTTTGAGAGAATAAAGGGAGGTATTGCGATTTTGATTCAGGGTTTCTTGATAATTTTGACGTTGAATACTCCCCCTTATATAGAGTGCACGGCCTAGGTTAGAGTTTCCTAGGAATTCTCCTTTTGTGACATCATTCGACCAATAAGAAAATTCCGTTTGAATTAAAGAACAAGTCACCGAATTCTCCATGTATTTAGATTTCATGTAAACTGATAAATCCTCTTTGCTTTCATTTGTGTTTCTGTACACTGCTGGTCCAAAAGGTGTTATTTTTCTTTATTCTGGAATAGATCATGGTTGCTTTTAAAATAAACAATCCCAAGTGATGTGAGAATGTATAAGCTGCCAATTTTCAATCTGTTCTCATAAGTCCTCTTTCAGTTATGTTTTTCAGAAAAGTAAAAAGCATCATCTATTAGTATCTTCATCACTATAGTTTTGGCATGTAGAGCATGCTTATAAACAAAATTTTATTTTATTTTTCTGAATTGGTTATTGCCATCGTTTCTAACACAGAGGAAGTATGAGACATGCTTAAAGGAAAAGGAGGATCTTCAAAGGAAATGCGACGACCTTCAAAGGCAAAGGGATGACCTTGTTAGGCAGTTCGAGGAAAAACAAGGTAGTGAAAGAGAAAAGAAGACCGCTCTTTTTCACTTAATGTACTGTTCATTTCACATTTTTTACAATCGTGATAACCTAATGTATAATTCTTGCTGCTTGTATTAGTAAAACGATCTTCCGGTGATCCTGCTGGGGACCATGCCCTTGAAGAAGAGTTTTCTCAGGTTGAATTTAACACTTCTGGTTATATTTATGTATTTCCTTCTGAATCTTCTGGCTCATTCGACTCCTTAACAATTTGACCTGACCATTACTTCCTGACATATGATATATTTGTGGTTGTTTAAATCCGAAGTCAATATACTTTTGTTTTGAAGTGATGCTAGTGATATTTTTTTCCTAAACCAAGACCAAATAATGTTCAAGACCTGGAGCAGCTTAAGCAGACTGTCAGGTAGCTTTCAGATAAACGTAAACAGCGGAAGCATGCAAAATATGGTCTTCCTGAGGTAAAGATTTATGCATCCAACTTGTTTTTGTTTCCTTTACTCAGCTAACCCTTCGACCAGCAGAGAAGTAAAAAATATTAATTTCATTACTTGTCTTCCAATCTGGGGGAATTAAGGGAGAGTGTTAGGAAACAAGTAGTGAATGGGATGTCTATAAACCATGTATATTTGAATACCAAAGAACAAGTTATATTTTCCTCTCAGCTAGGTGTTGTGGAAAATTTATATGGTAATACCTTGTCTTCTTCTCAAATGTAATTTGTATTTCTTTAGTTTGTTATCTTAAAATTCATGTTTTCTACTTATCTCCAGGGTACCTCAGTTGTTCAACATCTTTCTAGAACTATACTAGATGATCCAGCCTCTGCTCACTTCTTGGCTTGTGAAAATTATGAAAGGGTAGTGCATTCAACTCTGAATCAGCTTGGAGCTGGTGATGTTCCTGCAGACAGTCCAATTGAAGATTCTTCCTTAGCTGCTACTACTGGTAGTTCCCTCACCAAAGCACCATTTTCAAGATCATAATTGCTTCTGTTCTCTTTCTCCCCAGTTTTTTTTTTTTTTTTTGTAATGTCAGTTACTGTTCCTTGTTGTTCTTTATTCATGGTAATTTTATTGCTTTGTGCATTATGCAGCTCCTGCTCAAACAGCCACCCTTGCATCCTTAATGACTCCTATGGCAGTTTTGGCATCCAAAGCAATATATGAAACTGAACGGTGGTCCACTTCTCCCAAAAGAAACGTTGAACCTCGTGAAACAGTGAGGAAATTGGTTTAGCTCCATCTTTTAAGACCTGAAGAACCACAAGGTGATGTACAGATGTCAGAAACGGAAGGGGCTCATTCTTTGCATAAACACGCAGCTTCTGCTGATGCCGAAGTATGGGGCGTTGCTACATCAACACAAACACTATTTCGAAAACGTTAAGCTTCTTCATCTCAGGTTGAGTCTCTTAAGGAAGAAGGCCAAAGGATTCGAAGCTGACGTTAAAACACAGTTTTGATGAATGTCTTTATGGTTCATATAACTTACATCTCATAAATTGGATACCTTGTCATATTTCTAGGCTTGATCTCCAGCATGTGCGTTGTACTGTTATTAGTCAATTTAGATGGTTATTTTTTGGGATATTGAGTGGATTTCTAATGTCTAAGAAACATCTTATATGAACGTTAGGAAACTCTTTTCAAAAAATTGTGTTTTGACGTCCACTTAAAATCCTTGCTATAGCACGCGAATTCAGAGCAAGAATTTTTTTGGGTAAAATTTCACATTTGCAATAAATTTATATTTTCTTTTGTTTTTTTGTTTGTTTTTTTTAGTGCTTTTAATAACCGTACAAAATTCTGATTACCTTTTAAAAAGGAAAAACATCACAAACCATGCATCAACTTTAGACACTTCTACCAACTTTCATAACTATCACATTAGTATATCAAGTTTGCTTCAATCTTTTATCTTGGTGTACACTGTAAATTTTCCGTTATCGATCCAGTTACCAAAAAAAATAATGACAAAGCGTATGGGCTTTTTTGAGTTCATTCATTGATATATTGCAGGTGTAAGCTTATCCTCTATACTCAAAGGAGGTGAACAGTTAATTTTCACAATTCATAATTTCAATTCTTTCGAGACTAGGTTTACTTGCTATTTGCAGCATAATTAGTAAAGAATTAGCATAAGAAAGAGAAGAGTTAAAAGATTTTAGATCAAGACTTAAAAGAGAAACTCCGGGTTATTGATATATTATCTTCATATTCCAAAAAAGGATATAAAAAGTTGAGAAAAATATTAGTGAAATAAAAGAAACTCTTGAAGAGAAACAAAGTCTCTGGATTATTTGAGCATCGGTTAGATCCGCCTAAACTGGTATCAGAGCTTGCTTAAAAAACTCAAAATGAATCCCCAATGGGGACAATATATGAAATAATAATAGAGAAGTTGAACTCTATTAAAATTATCTGATGAAAAACATCAGAATATGATTAAAGAATTATCTAGATATATCAAGATCTTCTAAATAAACTACCAGATATAATCAACCACCAGATATAATCAACCAATTAGAAAAATTGAAAAATAAAATAGATTATATCAAATAACTTCCTTAAAGGGAAGAAAAAAAGCTAACAAGCGTTAGCAGAAAAATCAATGAACAAAAAAAAAATTCTGGATTATATGAAACAATTGCTGAAAGAAAAGAAAAATCTTCCAGTAAAATTCAAGAAATCTAATGGGTTCACACCATTAGAAAAACCTATGAATAATCATGTTCCAAATATGATTTTTCCAGAACCTACACAAGTTTGACTAGCATCAAACATGAAAAACCAAAACACTTGGTAGCAAGAGATGCTAAAATGATGAGCATTTTTGGGAAAAAGAAAGGAATACAGCTCCTAAATTCAAAAGAAATTGAATGCAATATTGAAATAGAACAGGAGGTGAAAAACTCTTTAAATCCAAAACTAAATTTCAAACAGATCTATAAAAGAGGAAAATTTGAATTGATGGATAGCCACCATTTCAAATTATTGAAATTCACAACTCCATGTACAACAGGAGAAACAGATCTCTTAATGATCACTCCTCAAGAAGTTAGAGCAAAAGCAAAAAATCAGTCCAAGTTGGCATAAAACTTCTTGCCGGAGCCTATAAACTGTTAAGTACTATACGTACGTGGATCAATGGTCCACACGATATTAAATTAATTTTTTTAAGGGCTGAGTCCATCACAATAGCTTGCTACTGGGGCTCACAGGTGTCATGCTTGTCTTGCACTACTGCAAGGTTTGGCGCACCCTACCAAAACAAGTCAAAGTTTCAGTAACCATCTAAATTTTAACTAGGTTAACAGTGTACAATTGGCTTGTAATCTGGAATAAAATGTAACCAAGAGAATCTCTAAATACTGGTTAATCAGTCTGCTCAATAGAACAGTAAATATATGTAGGTACAATTCTTGTACATGTCGTATTGGCATTCCCATACAAAGCTTGAACACTCTTTACTGATCTCAGGAAAACAGGTAAATGCATTTGCATAAGCACGGGATTGCAACACCTAGCACGGGATTGCAACAGGTGTTGCAATCCCCGAGTCTGCTGTCAGTTTCATGTGGAGTCCGATTTTGGTAAGTAGGTTTTTGATTTTATTTATTTACGTTTTTAAAGATTCTTCTGGTGGTTAAAATCATAGTGTTGATGCCCTAGGATTTTTAGGACTTGTCTATTCCTAATTGATTTTCCTTAAGATTTGTTGAATTTCTTATATGGAAAGTTTCTTTCATAATTAAATGAGAATTAGGTTAGAATCTTTAGGCCGGTAAGAGATTTTTGCCGTTGGTACTGAATACATTTGATAAATATACACGGCAGAATGGGGGGTATCTAGAGAGGCAAGAATATTGATAGAGTCTTGCATGTTTGCTTGAGTTTGAGTTTTCACAAAGTGTCAATACGCTTGGTCCATGTATAGGTGTTATTGATCATGCTTTCATATGCATAAAACTCTCTTGAGATCAGTAGAGAGACGGTGAAGAAAGAAGAACGAAATTTGAAGATTGTTCAAGTGAAGGAGTTCAAGAAGGAAGACAAACTTTGTATTAGATTGTGTGTGAATCTTATAGCCGAGCTAGTGCTATTCAAAGTTTGTAAAAGAACATATCCTTTTCAATATGATGATCTTTATTTTGGGTTCTCAAGAGTAAGAGCCCCGCAGTGTTTTTAATCTCATACTTGAGGTTTCACTGCGTAACCAAAATCTGGTGTTCTATTTGTCATTTTGGTTTCTGCTATTTACCAATATGATGATCAGTGCACTGCAATCCTCATTTTCCAGAAAAGAAAACACATTCTGTCCTTATATTTTCAATATAGTCTGCAACTAAGCACAATTCACTCATTATATCTCCATAAAGGGGTAATTTTCATACAATACCGACTTCCATGATCTAATCAGTTTGTATCAAACAAACGCAGGCAAACAGCAGCAAGTTAAAACTTGGGGTTCTGATCATGTGTTATTTGCTGCTCTGTTTACATAGCCTCTCTCTTAGCTCTTAGGTGGCTCATGCGAGGAAGATACAGGTCTTGATTTCTAGTTTTCTCTTAGATAGTCAACTACGGACAATTGACAGATCGAAAGCATTTGAATCTCAATATTGAAGGCAGGCATCCAGTTTAGTCTGTCTAGCTAACACATCAATATTAGCTCGTCGAAGCTGTGATGACTGTATTTTCATTGCAGAAGCTACAAAATTACCCCATAACAATCTGCTGTACTTGCACTACAGAAAGGTAAGTAGCAACACTAACGGTTGCAAATTTACTTTTAATTGGTTTCCTAAATTCTAATGATGTTTTTCTTGTTTGTTCTTTTCAGCCTCTTTCCACTGAAGCCAAGCAACATTTACGTGAAGAATATGAATGTCACTTGCAACTTCAAGTCTGCATTGACAGCTCTGTGCGCTCTGCAGTCCCTCTACAGAAAATGCAGCTTCTTGACATTACTTTCAAGGTCGAAAAAAAAAAAAAACGTCAGACATGCGGCTTCATTTTTTATTGGCAGCGTCTGTCCGTGGTTTGGAATTCTAACTTCTCTATTAGTTGAAAGCGCCAGTAAGCTAAATTTTTACGGTTAGCATGAATGATGAATCATACTCACTATTAAGCTGTCTTTTAAGCCTCTGTGGCTCTCTATTTGAGCCCAAAATAATATTCTAGACATGATTGTCCAAACACTGTGCAGTGAATCGGTGAGGTGAAGCTAGTCCTCCGATGGGCGACACTTTTCGCTTGGTAGTAGTGTTGGAACTATGAGAGGAAAATATGTGGGATTGTGCCAGTGCTTTTGCTCGGTTTCTTTTCCTTATTTAGATTTCCTCCAAGGAATGGAGTAGGTGCATTTATTATTTTTTATCCATCTCAAAGGAAGGTTCTGAAACGCCAATGATAATGCATGTCACTGTCATACTTAAACTATGACTAATATTAATGATAGATGCTACAAGTCCCACATCATAGAAGAGCAGTGTATGTCTAGTGTGAGAGTTATATAACAAAGCAGCTCAGCAATTGTAAAACTCACGGAGCCATGCGTTGAGCACAAAGCGAACTATTCTTTCGCCTTTTACTAAAGAATACCGTGTGCGCGACGCTTTAAGTGGCATACGCCTATTTTTGGAAGGGAGCACCTCTGTGGGTGCCCCTCAGAATTTAGTTAGGAAGATTTGTCATTCTATGATGCATATCATTAACTGAAGAAAAAAATAAGGGTATCTTAATAGAAAATACAAAGAAGAATTCTGATCAGCAATCACATGTTCGCAGCACCCAAAGGGGCTTCTATCTCAAACACAGTAACTAATAATATGTTTGAAACCGACTTTGAGAGCAGTTGTTGGCTAGCCTTTGGAGTCTGGATGTCTAAAAGCGACTTGAGCGATTCTCCATAACCATTGGGATTACATTTGAGATTTGAGATGTTTATAAAAATCTTGGGAGTCTCCTTTTGAAATATGAGAACGACCAGCAATAGAGGGTTGTCTTAAACCTTCTCTAAGGGCCAAGGCTTCATCAACAAGGACAGAGGAATAAAGCAAAGGTTAGAATCAGATTTCCTTGGTGATTATGAAGAACAAAACCAGCAGAGGCTTGATGATAAATTAAGTTTAAAAGTCTTATCTTGAGAATGCCATCTGATCAGCTTGCTTGAAACACGCTTTAGGGGAAGCATCCCAAATGCAAAGATTGGAAAGTAGTAGAGCTGCAGGACTTGCTTGAGTAGGATGCATGGTGACTTGCTTTAAAATAAGTTTATTCCTTGCACGCCAAACGTGATAAAATGAGAATTTTGGCAAGCTTCCCAGTTGAAATCAGTGTAGAAAAAATTAGTGCATCTTAAATCAATGAATGTAAATGCATATTGAAGCTTTAATTATTGAGAGCTTTTGAGTCCAGCTTTGTTGCAGATCGAAGGTGTATTGTCCTAGCCAAACATGAGTTGGTTATAGTAATCGAATCTGTGCTCATGTGCAGTACGTGTGGATTGTGCACCTATGTACAGAAAAATCTATGTACAAGCATTTCGTAACTAGCAGCAGCTTAAACGGGCTAAACCTGTCAAGACAAGTCCTAGCTAGTTTTTGTTACAGACAGGAACTGAGAAGCTGATACATGCTTGTATATATTAATGTGTTATAGACGTGTCAATGACTGTTAGTTTTAAGACTTGCAAGATATCCACATCGAAAAAACAAACCAAAAAACATGAGTGAAGAGTATAAATTAGGTGGGGCAGCAGCTTTGTAACATACTTACCTGGATGGGGTCAATGGGAGATCAAGAAGACTCATGGCCTAGGCTAGTGACCTCCATTGCACTTCGGAGGGGTGCTTGCTTAAGGTCTCCCCAAGAGGGAGAGCCTACGTCATAATTTGTTGCAAGGGGGTTTGCGTTCGCGCAGCCCCCATAATACATGTTTTAAAGTTTTCAGCACGACCAAAAAAAAAAAGAAGTTTTCAGTACCGATATCAAATACAAGTTCCTATGGGTTCAAAATTTGTCTTGGTGACAGATTCCTTTCTCAAAAGCATTATCAATCTGCACTCAACCTTGCGTTGTTGATAGTCTGAACTTAACCTTTTTTCTCTTCTTTCTTTCGCATATTCTATTTGTTCTTTTTACACTTCGGGTTGTGGGACCGTCTACTAAATTTGATAATTCCATAGAATTTCATTGCATACTCGTATATTTCATAATAACACTCAATTTTATAGAGTCAAAGTGATGTGAATGGAGTGGATGAATGAAAGCTTTGACATCTAATCTCAGTTATGGAGCAACTTTGCTCTAGTAGGTAAACTTGACATGTATTCATTTTTGTCAGGCTTTTAGCCTAGCACTTTACTTGGATCATTACCTAGACCAAAAGGTTCAGTTGAGACCACAAGAAAGAGTTGAAGGAAATAGTAGAAGACATGGTTTATTGGTACTTTTTGGTTGCCTGGAAATTTTTGAACGGATGATGTCTAATGCGCTATTTATTTCAATGTAGATATTGGTTAGATATATAATGATCAGTTATAGACTTTTAGTACAGTATGTCGTTGCCAATGCAGTTAGTAAGTATATCAAGGTCTTTTATTCTTTTTGTAGGTAGCATTAATGCATTATTGCTGCACATGGATGACTTATATATAATGACATTATAGAACGTACAGCATACTGTTGCCATTGCAGGTAATGAGTTTATAGAACGTACAGCATACCGTTGCCATTGCAGGTAGCATATCAATGTTCAAATTGTCCTATTTCTGTGCAGATCTTGGATAATTGCTTCTCTAGCATCACTATCTTGGTTGTCTAGAAATTTTTGAACTAATGATGTTTAATGCTATTTATTTCAATGTAGACATTAATTGGTTAAATATATAATGAGTTTTAGACTTCTAGTACAGTACGTTGTTGCCAATGCAGGTAGTAAGTATATCAAGGTCTTTTATTCTTTTTGTAGCTAGCATTAATACATTATTGCTGTAATGGATGACTTGTATATAATGAGTTTATAGTACGTACAGCATACTGTTGCCATTGCAGGTAGCATATCAATGTTCAAATTGTCCTATTTCTATGCAGATCTTGGATAATTGCTTCTCTAACATCACTATCTTGTATGTATTATATATAATTCTGACCAGCCAGATGAGCACACTGACTCTAGCTTGGTCCTTGCGTGGTCCTCTACAAGGAAATGTCACAACCGTAGCAGGGGTACAGTTGGTTGGCTATGTTTATCATGCTCCAAGGCTTCATATAGTTGTCTTTTGCTTAGGGAAAATGACAGCTAAGTAATAATGAGGTTCTAATCGAGGTGCGTCTACTGCTGGTTACCCCTCAACGGCCTTGGCTTTAACTTTAAGCCTAGGACCCTTGAGAATTTGGAAGGGCACGCTCCCTTTTGGATAAAGCCCTACAAATCTAATTCCAAAATTTTGATCGTTATGAGTTCATGACAAACTTGTTATATCTGCTCACTGCTTGCATACTATGGTTTCTAGAAAGATCATTATATATGCAGCTGTTGTGAACTAATTAGACAGCTAGTGAGGATTTTGATCTGGTAAAGAATATAAGAATCAAAATAAACAATCAGCTAATAGCTAAACTATCAATTACAAAGAAGAATCGGGTGCTTTGTTAAATTCCTCATTAACCAAAACACACTATCCTTCTTTGACAAAAAAAAAAAAAAAATTGTCTTTCTCTTCAACACAAGAATAATTGTTGTTCTGATTCCATTACATTTTCACTCAACATCCTTCTGACTTTAAAACCTTAACTTAGCATTGATTATCCTTTTCTCCGATTGATGCAGAATACAGTATGAAAGTTAGTTACTCATGCATTGTTAGTTGTCAGACATAGTTCTCGTTCACCTACCTGCACATTTGCCCTTTCTGGAAATTCACACCACGAATATGCTAAATAATTTCTTTTATTTCTTACCCTTGATAAGAAACATGTACAGTACATATATATTTTCTCTGCTATAGTGGTCTAGTACACTTAATGATATTTCTGAATATAATAGAGCTAGCTTAGTTGGTTCTTGACTTACTTGCAATTAGAACTTCGGTTTATCCCTCACTTGTTCAGGTCATGCTTTTCCACAGGCTTTCTTGAACTTCTGTTCCTTGTCTTAAGAAATCTCTCAGGGGTCTGCATGGAAGTCCAAGAAAGTTATGGAATAACATGGCCAGCCAAGATGTATTATGTGAATTTTTTTTTATTTCATGTTGGGGCTTCCGTCACAATGTTCATTAACAAGTAACAACTCATGAGTAGAACTCAATACTATCGAATATACTCATCAATATTTCACATTGAATTCTTAATTTTTTTCTGTTATATATGTTGGTTTCATAGACTATAGGCTATGTTAATGGTATTGTTTTTTATGAATTTGCAGACCAGGACAATTGAACAAGCATGAGAATTACTACAATTCTGCACATGGTATGTTGCCTGCCCAAGTGCCGATTATGCCTAAAATCCATGTCTTCATAGTTAATATGGAACCCTCAGTTCTTGATACCAGTATGGTAACGACGCAACTTAAAACCACCATAATAATTTATGGTTAATGCAGAATACCTTCTCTGATAACTGAACGTTGGTACCTAGGATGAATGCCTTGTACAATGCAGCTTTGCTCTGAAATTTGATCTGAAGAGTTTCTAATGCATTAGCCAATTTATCAACATATTTACCTTAGTAAAGAGACAATAATAACCTAATGCTAATATACATTTGGGTTCTGTTTGTGTCTGTGTGGACTTTACAAAATTTTGGATTAATATTTAGCTACTGTTGAAATTGATTTGGCATCCTATCGATGGAGTTGGAATGCATATATATTTCCATTTGGTTTATGTTAAGAAGTGAACCAAACCTATTGCTGATAAAGATTGACTACCACTGAAACATTCAAAAGCCTTTTATCTGAACTGGTATTTCCGTCAAAAGAAGAGATGCTTATTTCAGTGGGTCTCTGAAAAGTTTGTTGATGAGATGTGGGATTCATCAATCACAAAAAGTAAATGAACATGCATGACTTTTTGTAGTTTGTTTCTGATCAATAATTCATTTCGATGAAATTGGTTTAGAATGTCCAAAAATGCAAAACGGTCCGGTTTCGATCACTAATATCATGGAAAACTTCTGTTCATGATCTTCTTGTTAAGTTGTTATATTGTTTCATGTAGTATGTACTATGTAATACTGTGTCTATAAAAGGTCTCTTTCTTTTACTTTCATAAAGAATAACATCATTATGAAATCTTTGATACATGATATTAGTGGAAATTAAAATCCTAAAGTTGTAACTCTTCGATCAAGTATTTAACACTAGATCACAAAAAAGATGTGGTTAGTAGGTTATACATGTCCCCAAATTGCAAGCGTGGTAATTGGCATCCTTAGCAACAAAAATAAGTTTTCAATTGTTGAGATTTTAAAAACATTCAACCAAGACCAGCCTTTCAACAACCATGAGATTGAGTTGCTTTGTTGTGGCAACAAGATATATCTTATGTGCATATTTTGTAGTGTCATAGGTTGCTCTTTTCACACGATAACTTATTTATTTGGGATTTGTTTTCTTTGAGTTTAAAAGTAAATTGATGCTCGCTATCTATTAAGGTTATTCGGACTTTCATATAGATGCATGTTTTGAAATAGACCAAAATATGGTATGATTTTAGGTATGTTAGCTAGCTGAAAGTAAGATAAGTCAGTGATAGGCGCGAGTCCCACATCCCTTGCTTACAGCAGAGGCTGTCCAGTGTGAGGCATATAAAATAAAGCAATGAAGTTATAGTATGCATTGAGCACATAGCTAACCATTCTTCCGCCTTCTGACTTTAAGTATTAAAGAAGAATATCATAGATAGCTAATGTTGACTTAAAAGAATATCATAGATAGCTAATGTTGACTTGGCGAACTTAGTATGTGAAAACGTCGTTGTAAGTAAAGCTGGGCTCGGGTCGGCCCGGCTCGGTTTTGGGCCGAACCCGACTTCGATCCGGAGTCCTCGGTTGGGCCTAAATTTGGACCGACAACTGTTTCTAAATGGGCTGGGCCGGAATATTCGGTGACCCGAATTTTCAGTTCGGCCCGGGTCGGGTTCGGTTCTAAATGGGCTTTTTTTTATTTATTCAGTATTCACGGCCCAATTACAAATCCATGCAAAACAAGCATAAACACAACCTGCCCATGAAATGCTCAATACAATTACAACAAGCATAAAGAGGAAAAAATGCAGTTCAATACACAGTTTCATAAAGTCCTAGAAGGAAAAAAGGCAGAAAAATCCGACAAACTTAAAAGTCATAAACCATAGAGCAAAGTTCATAACAACTAGTTAACCACAAGTCCAGAAACAGATACCTAGTCCATTAGTTATTACATACCCAAATTTAACTAACAAAGGAGTTTCAAACTTAAAAACAGTTCATGAAAACATAAAAACTAAAAGGCAGATATGCAAATCTGCAGCCATAGGTCTGGGGGCAGTATTTGCACTTAGCTCTCGGTTTCGCCATCGTCGAACCATCTGGATTCTTCTGCTTCACAAAATGATCCCAGACTTCTGACTGGTTCTTCCTCTTCCCAAGTTCTTGAGCTTCACCGGTTGCTGCAGAAGTTGGTGTTGCTGCAGATGTTGGTGTTGCTGCAGATGTTGGTGTTGCTGCAGAAGTTGGTGTTGCAGCGACAGAAGGAGACATGAGGAGTTGTCCGGCTTCAGCCGAAGCTGGTGTAGTTCCGATGCTAGACTGAGTCGGAGTCTGTGACGTCCCATCACCAATCTACAAAATAAAAACAAACAGATAGACAAAGTCCCAATAAACAAGTTAACAATAAACTCCAAGTTAACAATAAACTCAAACTCCAAGTTAACAATAAACTCCAATAAACAAGTTAACAGTTAACAATAAACTCCAAGTTAAAAACAGACTCCCATGAACAAGTTAACAATAAACTCCAAGTTAACAATAAAATCAAACTCCAAGTTAACAATAAACTCCAATAAACAAGTTAACACTTAACAATAAACTCCAAGTTAAAAACAGACTCCCATGAACAAGTTAACAACAGACTCCAAGCTAACAACAAGTTAACGAGAAACCCTAATTTGATTTCCAGAAACCCCAAATTAAAACCCTAATTTGATTTGCCGAAACCCTAATTTGATTTGCATCAAAATTGAACAGAATGAGAGAGTCCAGAGACTCGAGAGAGTGAAAATATCTGAAAGTTTAAAAAAATTCAAGAACAATGAAGATTTTAACCCGAACCCTAAAATCCAAAGTCTCACAAGTTCAATCCGAATCCTCACAAGTTTTACAGAAAACCTATCACAATAGAGAGTCCATGAATATCGAAGTGAAAACAGAAAAGTGAATTACCGAGTCCATGTCAGAGAGGCGACAAAACTGCAGATCGATGTGAAGATCGGCGTGGTCGGGCTCGGCGTAAAGATCGGCGGGCAGCAAAGAACTTTCTGCAGCTAGATCGGGCTCGACGTGAAGATCAACGGGCAGCCAGCAGTGTTCTGCAGCAAGATCGGGCTTGGCGTGAACATCGGCGGGCAGCCAGCAGCGTCTGCAGCAAGATCGAGCTCGGCGTGAACATCGGCGGGCGGTCGTTGCGGCGGTGTGCAGTCGGGCTCGGAGTGAAGCGTTGTGGCGGTCGTTGCGGCGGTGTGCAGTCGGGCTCGGTGTGGAGTCAAGAGAGAGAGAGAGAGAATGAGATGGGAGGCCGAGTGTGAGAGACTGAGAGTGGAGACTGAATGAGATCGCACTCGGTTTAGGTTTAGGTTACTTAGGTTTAGGAGTGATCGGGTGCGGGTGTTCTACATGCAACCAAATGTCCACCAATCATAAATTGACACATAAGAAAACTAATAAAAATATATATAAATATAATAAATATACCGGTTCGGTTTTTTGCGGTCGGTTCTGATAATTAACCCGGTTCAATCCGGTCCGGTTCGAAATCTGAATATTTTTGCACTGCTTTTTCCGGTTCGGTAACCGCCACCATTTTTCCGGCCCGGTTCGGCCGGTTTTGCTCCCCCGGTTCGGTTTCTGCCCTCCCCTAGTTGTAAGTACTAAAGAAGAATATCATGGACAGCCAAGTCAAACTTAGTATGTGAAAACGTCGTTGTAAGTACTAAAGAAGAATATCATGGACAGCCAAGTCAAACGTTGTAAGTACTAAAGAAGAATATCATAAATAGCTAATGTTGACTTGGTGAAATTAGTATGTGAAAACGTTGTAAGTAAGTACTAAAGAAGAATATCATAGATAGCCAATGTTGACTTGGCGAAATTAGAATGTACTGAAAGTTCAAATCAAAATTCAAATAAGACCATGCATCCCCCATTCTCTTTTGTCTACTACAGCCAATATGGTATTATAAATTAATTATTCCTACACCTCCATCTCCTTCTTGACTATTCTAATGAATTATATATGTTCATTGAAGGAGATGGAGGCACTAGGAACCATCAAGAAGATCACCTTCGGTGAAGCCATGAAGGCAGCCAATTCAGCTCTGTGACCCACAAGATCGATGGGATTGACAGAGACAACTTTGTCTACAGCTACAGTTTGGTCGAAGGAGATGCCTTGTCTGACAAGATTGAGAAGATCTCTTACGAGACCAAATTGGTGGCATCTTCCGATGGAGGTTCCGTCATCAAGAGCACAAGCAACTATACCACACCAAAGGTGACGTGGAGATCAAAGAGGAGCATGTCAAGGCTGGCAAAGAGAAGGCATCTCACCTTTTCAAGCTTGTTGAAAGCTACCTCTTGGCTAATCCTAATGAATACTGTTAAACTTATTTGTTATCTTTTTCTTGTCCAGTTTTTCATGATCTTCCAGTTTCTTTTGATAAACATCTTATTCGGTTGGAATATTGAATTTGAATATATTGTACTATTTTCAATAAAATTTTAAGAATCTTCAAATAATTATTGTTCAGTTGCAAACTTTATGTGCATTTAGTTTCTCTGATTTCAATACTTAGTCTACAAGAAATTTAAGTGTCGCAGTTTGTTTACAAACCGATACCTTTTGGGAAATGACGAACAGAAATCAATGTCATAAACTGAGAAGGACACAGAAATTAAGCAGGTTAATGTTATACATTTTCTCCAAATTTGTGCCTCGTTGATAAAAAAATATGCAAGCATATACCTGTCTCGGCCTTTTGGCTAAGATAAAGAGTAAAAAAACATCCTTGAAGACGAAAGGAATGTGCAGTTTACAAGAGTTGAAACACAAAATAAATAGATAGAGACAAAAGCAGTGGGTATACCTTGTAGTTAGGAGTCGGTTTTAGGATCCCACATCCCAAATATTAGAAAGCACGGCAGCGAGGGGGTTATAAAAAGGCAGGCGCTAAATAAAATAAAGCATACCTTTCTCGGCCTTTTGGCTAAGATCAAGTGTAGTATCTGTTCTTATCAGTTTAGGACTTGGCTTCTCTGCTATAATTTACTTTGCTATAATTTGCTTGGATTTCATCATAGCCGTCAGATATAGTTTTAAGGGCCAGCTGATGCCACATCAAGAAACATCAAGAAGTTTTAAGGGCCAGATGATGCACTTTTTTTTCTAGCAAATTATAGTTATAGCAGAGAAGCCAAATCCATCAGTTTAATATCTGGACTAATGGTTCACACAATATTAAATTAATTTTTTTAAGGGGTGGATTCACCACAATAGCTTGCTATTAGGATTCACACGTCATCCTTGCGTTGCACTATTGCAAGGTTTGGCGCGCCCTACCAATTCAAGTTTAAGTTTTTAAGTTTGTTTGGGTAATAAGTTTTTATCTAATAAAACATTAGTAATCATAAAATATATAAGATCTATTTGCTGCTGGCACAGACTCAAGTTCAGCTACTACGCAACCCAAAAACTTTTTCGAAAGCTCAAGCAGAACTCGAGCAAGTGATTGGAAAAGGGAACCTAGTTGAGGAATTAGACATTGCACGACTCCCTTACTTACAAGCAATAATCAAAGATTCAAAGAAACATTTTGGGTTCACCCAACAGTTCCATTTCTACTCCCCCAGTAAGCAAAACAAACATAGAAATTGGCGGGCATATAATCCCAAAGGGTGCACGAGTTCTAATCAATTTTTGGGCCATAAGCATAGACCCCGTCACTTGGGACAACCTAAACTTGTTTATGCCTGAGAGGATCCTGTGATTAGACAACCAAATTGATGTTACACGAAAAAACTTTGAGCTTATTCCGTTTGGTGGTGGAAGGAGAATATGTCCCGGACTTCCATTGGCAGTAAGAATGTTGCACTTGATGTTGGGTTCACTAATTAATTAACTGTTTTGATTGGAAGCTTGAAGATGGAGTTGTACCAGAGACTATGAACATGGAAGATAAGTTTGGCCTCGCCTTACAAATGGCTCAGCCTCTTAGAGCTGTGCCCAAGAAGTTATAGGAGGAGGATTACCTATATATCGGCTTGGTTTTGTGTATTCTCTTGGGAATTGGAACCTTTTTCTTGGCTTCTCATATTCGATCTCTTCTTTTAATTTTCTCTTGTATGTGAGTGCGTGCATTTTTTCCTCCTTATGAAAGAAGGTTATAATCCATTAATTGTTGCTCGGACAATCTTCATGCTCATATATGTTATTATTTTGAAGCGAGTCATGAAAAGAGAAGAATACAAGAACCCTAGTAACAAACAAAACCAATTATTTTTCATGTTAAAGTACATCTTAACAGTCTTCTATCCAAACTTTGTCTTTCAGAGGAAGTACGTAGTACTAGCTAGCTAAATGGGCAAGTATATGAGCCAAACATTGATCCGACAATCCTCTACAATATGACCACACTAGATTTAATGTGTCCAGACCAGCTCGAGACATAGCAGTGATCAACAATGAACAGAAGCCACTCTTAAGGAAGACGTATGTAGATGAACAAGATCGAGGAGCCAGATCAAGTGGTAAGAGTACAAAAACGTACGTACGTACGTTGGTGTTTTGTTAATTACTGGAAAAGGTCAATTCATATCAAGAAGGCTTTATGGCATAAGGTCTTCCCTGCTTGTTGTTGAGTCTGCATCATGATTTGTTCTGGTGATTTGTTATAGACATTGTTATTAATTTGTTTGGGTGTCTATGGCTATGCTGTAGATAGGTTTATGATAAGTCTAATTTATAGCCTTTTGAAAACATTTCTTGTGAAATTTCAGGTTTACACCATATTGTTGGTGTTTCAAAAGTAGCTATATATTTGCTCAAGTCATTAATTGCTACTAACTACAAATTTTCTCATCGAAAAAAAAAATGTAAATTTTGATGACCATCAACAAAAGGCATAGGTTTCTAATGTACGTACGTGTACATAACAAACACAGAACATACAATTATTTGAATCACCGGTTAGGTTTCTTGTTAGTTTCTCTTTTGTAATTTTTCAATTCGAGTAAGGGGACAGATTACTCCCTTATCTTGTTTCTAAAAAAAATAATAAAAAATAATAATAACATGCAATAATTATGAAATGTGTTTCATTTTTCTTGTTCTTATTCTATTCGAAAAAATGTTTCATTTGGTTTGCCATAATTCAAAGTTGAGAGAGAGAGAGAGAGAGAGAGAGAGAACCAAACTTGGTACAGAAACTTGGGTCTGGATGTTCATTTGTTAATAGCAATCTTTGACAAATTCTGATGGGTCAGTCCCTCCTTCAAAAATCTATATATTAGTTTTACACTTTTACGTACTACATGATAAACTCCTCTAATGACTCATTATCTATGAAAAAAGGCTAGCTAGCTAAATGTAATTATGTATAGCTAGGTTAATTGGTGCTGCAAAATGTTGAAAGTTGGAAGAGACATGCATGCTATCACTGGGCATGAAGTAAGGAGGAAGTTTGACTTTGTTCCCATGGTATACGTGCATATGCTGAATTGCATGCATGAAGGGCAATGCATATATAAAAGCATTAGATACAAGAACAAAGGCATCCAAATTTGTGGAAGTTCGAGATCAAAGAGCTCAAACTCATTCAAGATTCTGAGAGTTTGAGACTAAACTCTGGGAGTTTAGGAGTTCATCATTTGTAAGCAGAAACAATTACTGCACTTGGTGAGAGAGTTCCTCACTTGAAGGGTTGAGAGAAAAGTGTCTCAAGTAAGTGTGAGAGAGAATACCTCTAGAGAGATCGAATAATGAGAGAGAGAGTCTTACCACTTTAGTGAAGTACTGAAGTTTAATTAGTCATTATAGTTATTCTAAAAAAAATAAAAATTAGTCATTATAGTAATCTGACTAATCTCACTATTTTACAAAGTGAAAGAATAAAGTAAACCCATACTTTATCTCAGGAACATAGCCACAATTGCCGAATCTCATCAGATATTACATATTCATTTATTTATTTGTTACTATTTCCGCAAATGTCATGAGATGTGACTCTTTCCTAACACGTCCCCACCTATTACGTATCAAAATTGATTTACTCCGGCTGCTAAGACACTATATCAGACTGGCCAATTCTTAGGTGCGGGTAGCCGCACCACGTGTACGGTGCGGCTGCCCAATCAAATCTCAGAATTTTTTTTCTTTGTTCCGAAATTGTCTCTGATTTTTAAATGTGAAATACCCAAAATACCCTCCTGCTAGGGGAATGATTGGCCTGCCGCACCACGTGGCGGTGCGGCTGCCCCACGCAAGAATCACTCTATGAGACTACGTCCGTGGAGATATTGGTAGCCAGCCACCTTGACAGTTGACACTAAACGTCTAAAGTCTAAACCCATAATTATTACTACGGACAATTTACATTTGTCCCGACTGTGCGGATCTCGATGTGGGGATATATGGGGAGTCTTATTTTGCAATATTATATGGCATTACTTATTAAGTTACCATGATTTTAGGTTTTTCTTTGTGAAAGTCTATATATATATGCGTATGCATGGTATTTCCTTGGTTGGATGAAAAGATATGGATCTCTTGAATTGTATAATATGTCTTTCTTTTGCTTGGATCACCATCCAATCCTTGTATTTCCTTGCCAGAAGAAGCAAAGCAATTCCAAGACCTAGGCTTCCACCAGGACCAAAGCCATTTCCATTGATTGGGAATCTGTTTGAGATCGGTGACAAACCCCATCTCTCCCTCACTAAGCCTTCCCAGCGCTATGGCCCCATAATGAGTTTGCAGCTAGGCCAATTAACCACAATCGTAGTTTCTTCAACGACTTTGGCCAAAGAAATCCTCCGAACCCATGACCAAGTGTTCTGCAACCGAACCCTCCCAGATGCAGTCCACGCCTGCAAACACAGCGAGTACAGCATGGCTTGGCTTCCCGTATCAACAAGATGGAGAAATCTTCGCACAATATGCAACTTGCAATTGTTTGCCCCCAAAGTTCTTGATGCTAACCAAGCCAAACGGCGGGTAAAGGTGCAAAAGCTCATAGATGATGTCAATGAAAGCATGAGGGCCGGTGAGGCAGTGGATATCGGAAGGGCTGCTTTCTCAACCACACTCAATCTGTTGTCACAGACTATCTTCTCTGTGGATTTAGCTGACCCGAGTAGCGAGACAGCTAGGGAGTTCAAGGAGACTGTTTGGGGTATGATGGAAGAGATAGGAAAACCAAACTTGGCGGATTATTTTCCTTTTCTTAGGAAGCTTGATCCGCAAGGCATAAGGCGGCGCTTGACCCGTTACTTCCAAATTACAGTAGACATGTTTGATCGAATGATCCATCAAAGGTTGGAATCAAGAAAACGGGATGGTTATATCTCAACCAATGATATGTTGGATACACTTCTGAATATCAATGAAGAGAAAATGGAGGATATGGACATGCCTGAAACTCAACATTTATTTCTGGTTAGTCAATAATAATCTTTGTTTTCCATTTTTATGGTTACTTAAATGTCATTAGTGTCACTAAATCTGATCAAAATAAAACATTACCTCTACCAGTATTTATTCGAATATATATATATATATATATATATATATATATATATATATATATATATATAATGTATTTATATTTTATACTTTATATATTAACATTTTTTTTAAATGAAAATTAGTTTTCTTTTGAGATTTTGTGTGTAATAATTTTTTCGTTCAAATAATAGATTTCTTCCTCAAAGTCCTTGGTTAATTAGATTGCTCTCATGCTTATAATTCACACTGTTCAAAACCATGTAAATGTCAATCGGAAAAATAAACAATATTGTTCAGGGTTTAGTTTTTCAAAGAGAAAAAGAAAAATAAAACGATTCAAAAGAGTTTATCTTTTGACAATTTTTTTTTTCAGGGAAAGTTATGTCCTCAGTCAATTTTTTTTTATCTTTTTTATATTATTATGTTTTCTTTGCTATTCTACCTAATTGTCCATGGAACATGTGATTTTGGTTGTTGAAGCATTTTTATCAATTAAGGGTAATATCTGGGTTTTAAAAATTTAACCGTTGTTTCCTAAACTAATACTTTGACACACACACACAAACACACACCCACACACTTGCATAGTTATACACAGAGTTAAAATATTAGATTTGAATAAATGAAAAAAGACCGAATTGCCTAGTGAAATTAATTGAATTTATCGAAGCATACACTTGCTTCAAGTTTACTATTATTACAATAATTGGGATTGTTTCTGTGATTCTGTTTTGTTCATCATGATTCATTCCATTGATTTTATCTAACAATATATAGGATCTATTTGCTGCTGGTACGGACACAAGTTCAGCCACAATGGAATGGGCAATGGCTGAGCTACTACGCAACCCAGAAATCCTTTCGAAAGTTCAAGCAGAACTTGAGCAAGTGATTGGAAAAGGGAAACTAGTTGAGGAATCAGACATTGCACGACTCCCTTACTTACAAGCAATAATCAAAGAAACATTTCGGGTTCATCCAACAGTTCCATTTCTACTCCCCCGGAAAGCAGAAGCAAACATAGAGATTGGCGGGTATATAATCCCAAAGGGTGCACGAGTTCTAATCAATTTTTGGGCCATAGGCAGAGACCCCATCACTTGGGACAACCCAAACTTGTTTATGCCTGAGAGGTTCCTGGGATTAGACAACCAAATTGATGTTACGGGGAAAAACTTTGAGCTTATTCCATTTGGTGGTGGGAGGAGAATTTGTCCTGGACTTCCATTGGCAATAAGAATGTTGCACTTGATGTTGGGTTCATTAATTAACTGTTTTGATTGGGAGCTTGAAGATGGAGTTGTACCCGAGACTATGAACATGGAAGATAAGTTTGGCCTCACCTTACAAATGGCTCAGCCTCTGAGAGCTGTGCCCAAGAAGTTATAGCTAGCTAGGAGGAGGATTACCTATACCTATACCTGTATGTATATTCAGCTTGGTTTTGTTCGTATTTTCTTTTGGGAATTGGAACCTTTTTCTTGGCTCCTCGTACTCCATCGATCTCTTCTTTTAATTTTCCCTTCTATGTAGCGCATTTTTCTTTTTTCTTTTTTCACCTTATAAACTTATAAAGGAAGGCTATAATCCATTACATTAATTAAATTGTAACTCAGACAATCTTCACACCCAATATATATTATTATATTAAGGGTCCTTGACCCAAAGCCCCAAAATAATCCAAAATTATCCCACTTACCCCAGCAACAGATTTTTATTCCCACTAACACAATTTAAAGTAAAATGACCATTCTGCCCTCAACCTAATTAATAAATTACATCATTATCCACTTTCTCCCCTCTCTCTCCAGCCGACGCAGGCACACAGCTCTCTCTCTCCCCTCTTCGCCGGAGAAAGTTTCCCAGCCACAATGGCCTGTAATTCTGGAATTCTAGGGCAGATGCTTCATTATCACCACCTCGCGCCGCATGTCCTCCACAGTGGGCCTCGCCTGCGTCGAAGCCTTCCTTCCCCTTCGGTGCTAGTTTCAAATCCAGCTCGTCGGCGTGGGCGTTGAGCGCAGGAGCTTCTCGGAGATTCCGGTACGGGTCGCTGGCGTCGTCGGGAGTACACGTCGATCTCTGACAAGATTGACAGCCACGAGAAGAGCAGGTTGAGGCGGAACCGAAGGGGCGGCACGGCGGGAAAGGTGGGTCTGGTTGCAGTGAACCGGGGCCGGAGAGGAAGGGTTGGAGAAAGTGAATTTACTGAGCGATTTGGATACGTCGTCGTTATGGCACAGGCAACGTATTCTCAACGCGCTTTGTTCGGCGGCGCCATCTCCAGCATCATCCCTAATAGATTTCAAGTTCGGCTTTTTTGGATTTATTTCTTCAATTTCTGGCTGTGTTAATGTTGAGTTGTTGATCGTGGTGTGGAAAAAAAATGGTAGGATGTGAGCAATGGTCGTCAGGTTCCTGATCACCAGGTTTGTCAATGGTTTTGTGTTTTATGCGTGTAACAGTGTTGTGGATTGAATGATGACGTGGGAAATATTGCAGTCAGACGAGTTGGTGGACAAAAGTTGCGCCAATAATGATTGTAGCAAGTCTCTCTTTATTGGGCACCGGATTTATTCTGATATTGCAGTGAGAATCATATTGTAGCTCGCTAATAATTGGTTTATCTCTTTTTTCTGATTTATTCCTTATCAAAAGAGACTAGTTACAATCAGTTTAATGTTGAAGGACAGAAAAAAGAAGATTTTTTTTTTATTGGGGGGCAATAGACATGTATTGGGGGGCAATAGATGTTTTGAATTGATGTAATCTCCTCGTTTTTTTCTTTAATCAAAGTTTTATTTGTCTAAATTTAGGAAGATTAGTTCCCATTTCGGATATTGAAAATTCTATTAGGGGGCAATAGACGTCTATTGGAGGGCAATAGACGTTTTAAAATTGATATAATCTCTTAGTTTTTTTCTTTAATCATAGTTTTATTTGTCTAATTTTTGGAAGATTAGTTCTCATTCCGGCTACCGAAAGTTCTATTGGGGGGCAATAGACGTCTATTGGGGGGCAATACATGGCTGATAGTCGTCTATTGGGGGGCAATACATGACTGATAGTCGTCTATTGGGGGCAATAGACGACTATTAAGGGGCAATAGATGTCTATTGGAAGTAAAAAAAACTTTCGGTGAGATTAGCAAATTCCGGTGGGCGGCGCCGGTGACCGGATTCCGGCGGCCGGTGACCGGGCTCCGGCAAAGTCTCCTATAGTTTCTCTCTCTTCTATGTTCTCTCTCTCTCTCTAAGTAACAAAGGGGTGAGGGTAAAATGGTATTAAAAAAAATTTAAAAACAAAAAAAAAATCTTAATGGGGTATTAGGGAAGACCTCCTTAGAGTGTTTTGGGTAAGAAAGAATTAAAAAAACTTAATGGGGTTAGTGGGAAAAAAATCCCTAGAAATGGGGTAAATGGACAAAATCCCTTATATTAAAGCGAGCGAGACGTGAAAAGAGAAGGATCCAAGATTAGTAACAAAGAAAACCAATGTTATTAAGTACATTTTCAGTCTTCCATCCAAACTTTGTCTTCCGGAGCAAGTAGGTAGTACTAGACTACTAGCTAGCTAGCTAAATGTGCAAGTATATGAGCCAAACATTACATTGATCCGACAATCCTCCACAATATGACCATACTAGATTTAGTGTGTCCTGACCAGGTCGAGTCGAGACAATGAACAGAAGCCACTCTTATGTAGATAAAACAAGAGGAGCCAGGTCAGGTAGTAATTTAAAGAAACTTAATTACCTACGTACGTTGGCATTTTGTTAGTTAATTCCTAGGAAGTCCCATGGCCCAAGTTAGTGAGCTCCATTAGTTTGCACCTTGTTGGTAGATTCTGGTGATCGATCGAGGGCCGGCCTGTGTTTCGACTTTCGAGCTTCCCGGTCTCGACCACGACCCAGAATCATAATAGTTCAAATCAGGCATGAAATTGAGTGGGTTTCGATCGGTAGGCTGCTGAGGCGCAGGAACGACGTCTCAGAGTTTTGAAACGGATTGTGTTTAAGAGTGTTGGAGAGCCGAATTCTCAGAGTTTCAGACTTTCTCTCTTCCAAAAGGCAGCAAATTCGATCCCTAACTCAGAGTGAGCGAGTGTTGGAGTTCGATTCGTCGATTCGCAGCAGTCAATTTGAAGGTATTGGAGTTCAATTCCATTTGAAGGTATGATTCCATTATAAATCTTGAAAAATCAGTGTTTGAACCAATGCTATATTTATCTGGGTAATATCAAGAATATATTTGAATATATGTATCTGGTGAATGTGAAACCTCCGATCTGTATCAAGTTCCTCTCTGCTTCTGCCAATGAAAAAGTTGAAAAACTTTTATCTGGTCATTAGAGTATATATCATTATAAATTTAGTTGCCGGGTTGATTTTCGGGTGATTATTGTGTCTATACTTTATAGTGCAGGTAGCATGGGAAATAAGTTGGTTTATAGTGCAGAAGTGCAGGTGGTTATAATTGATTCTCAGTTTCCATGTACCAGTAATCAAAATTAGGAGAATCCAATGGAAAATTAAGTTGTCGAAAACACAAAATTACCATCAGATTCAGTGTAAGCAGGAACCTTCCCTTTGAGTAATTTGTTTTCTTATGGGAGCATAGAGTGCGCGCTATCTAGACCAACAGTCTGTGTGGGCAGGTTGTATCAGTTGGTAGATTAAAACTCTCCCATGAACTGATTGAATTCTGGTTAGCCAGAACAAATGGCTGGTAAGTTCTTTCTGGTATCTTGTTAAACCAAATGACCATTACAAATCTTTTGGATACCAAAAGCAAATGAGGCCCAAAAAGAGTTATTCTCCTGTGCAATGAGAGATGAACCCGAAGATATATTTTTGCAAGTTTGAGCCATAGCGGAAAATGATAGTTGTTGTAGAAGGATTAGTAAAAAACATACAGAATGCAAAAGCCATGGCGTGAAGAAGAATATTTCTCTAGTGTTTAGAGTAGTTAACTATGAATCAAGTTATCAAAATATAAAGATCAATCCCTTGCATTTATATAAGACCTGCTCTATTTACTGTCCAAATTTCCTAAGTCATCCACACTCCATTGGAATTGTTGACAATTGTTCTTCACCTTTGGTCTTTCAACTTTAGATCTTTGATTTCATTTTATGTTGGTGATTTTGTTGAATCATATGGTTCTAGTACTTTATTATTATGAGTGAATGACAATTAATAATGTTCTTTTGGTTACTCTTAATGTGGCATATATAAGCATAATAATTACATCAATATAGGTCTTTTATACATAAGGCTTACGCCTTACGCCTCAAGGAGGCGAACGCCTTCTTGAGGCTCACCAAAAAACACTGAGGCGTAGTTTAAAACATTGGTTCAAATAGTGCGTAATGCTATCTATTGTTGTAGACATTGTTATTAATTTGTTTGGGTGTCTATGCTGGGACTATCCGATTGAGAGCTGTAGATAGGTTTATGATTTGTCTGACATGTAATTGTTATTTAGACCTCAACTCAATATTTTTCTCCTGAACCCCTTACTTGCTTTCCAACACTATACCATTGTCGTCCACCTCCTTAGAAATTTTTCAATTAGTGTCAAAGTGTCAAACGACATTGTTGGATATATGGATGAACTGGTTTCTGATTAATGGGTTAGTTTTTCAAGATTACCTGCCACCTGAATCTCAAAACCCTAATACCCATGCAAAGGCTTCCATTCATATACCCACCAGTTTGACCGAATCCCCAATCAGAAACTACCTCAATTCACCACTTTCTTTGTAAGAAATTTTGACTATTTTATTGTCCCAGAACACCCATCAAGTTACCATTGCCCTTACTGTCAAAGGGACCCTTAAACCAGATAAGTGTACTGTAAACATATTGCATGCCTCATCTACCTTACTGTTACAATTTACAGGAATACAGTGGGATTTCATAAGAGTGAGGACGCATTGATATTTGCTCTTAAGATGAATTTTAATGGGGCTTTCTTGATCCGGTGACTTATACTCCGTCCGTGCTTTTCTTGCAAATCATGAAGATTTCCTCATTGGATCACAACTGCATCTCTTTTATTTGAGTCTGTCTTGGATTGTGAAGTTTTTGTTGGGAATGCGCTTATATGCATGTATTCTTGGTGGGGACATTTGATCGAAGCTACAAGTGTGTATGATGATTTCACGACTAAACATCTGGTGTTATGGAATGCAATGCAGTATCAGGTTATTCTCAAGATGGAAAGCATGGGCATGAACTTATTTTCATCTTCAATGAAATTGAGAAACAAGGAATGGAACTTGATCATGTCTCATTAAGTGGTGCATTTCAGCTAGCAGTCATGAAAAGAATATGGACCTTGGGAGACAGATATTTTGCTTTTTATAAAATCAGGATATGAAATCATGTTTTGGTTTGTAATGGATCACTCTCGACCTATTAAACGTCTGAGGTTATTTAAGATGCAAGGTGGGTTTTGAGTTCATGAAATGATCAGTGTAGCGCCTTGTACTGTAATTTTTATAGATGAAGCTGCATTTAATGACAAGAGGTTACATATGTTGGACTAATCCATGCTATATCAACTAGGAACTTGGGGGAAGTAGGCAGATCATCTATGGGTTTTGCATAATGACTGGCGTTCTGCCAAAGCATATTGTTTGCAATAGCTTATCATATATGCTACTTTTGAGTCCATGCTTTACCATATATGCTAATTTTGAGTCCATGCTTGACTCTGTCATGGTTTTTGATGAGTTGAACCATAGAGAAATCAAACCGTCAAATACTTTGATATCAGGTTATGCTTATAACAGGCTATGTCATGATGCGGTAAAGACATTCTTATTAGCAATTATGGAACATAAGCCAAACAATTATGCATTTGGTCCTCTTGTAAGTGCAATTAATCGTGCTCAGGTTATTTCTCTGAAATACAGCCAACAAATGCCGCTCTTTTCTGATAAAGCTTGGACCATTGACTGATCTAAGGTTTGAGTATGACCAGATATGTATGCAAAGTGAGGAAGCAATTGTGAGTCCCAAAGAGTTTGAGTGTGACACCTCATAGAAATCAGTTTGCGTCGGCTGCAGTACTCTTTGGATATGCTGGGCATGGAGAATATAACTCAGTGACAGAAATATTCAAGGAGATGGTAAAAGAAGGGATGAGACCTGGTTCAGTCACATGCCTTTCTCTACTTACTGCATATGGCAGAAAGGGAGTGGTTGAGATTCGCCATCAGCTCTTTCAATGAATGGCCAAAGACTATCAGACAGAACCATCTCCTCTACATTAGTTTATTGGTATGGGGACGTGTTAGTGGGGCAGAAATTGGAGAAAGCAGAGAAATTGGTAGGTCAGACAGGGTGTTCTCTGTTGCAAAGCTGTCTTGGGTTCAGCGAGCAGCAGATGTTTTGATGGGACTAGGACCAAGTAAACCAGGTTCTTATGGGTTGTTTTTCCAACTTGTATGCAGAGAACGGGAAGGGGAAATGGTGAACATAAGGAACTGTATGAAATAGGAGAGTTAGAAAAGAAGTGGGGTTTAGTTGGGTGGATAGCATTGGTTATTGCTTGGGCAATACCTCCCACAGACAATCTGGGGAGATATGTCAGGCAAAATGCCTAGGATAAAAATGAAAGTTTTAAGCCAGAACATGCGGGATTTAAGCTCACTGAAAACAGGCACCTTTTCAGTGTATGTGCGGTGAAGTCTTGAATTAGTACATTTAATCAAATTTTTAACATTCAGATTTAGTTGATTTTCTCTTGCTCTATTCATTTTCTTGGATGTAGTTGTACATGTAGTTTCATCATGTAAAATCATAATTGATGAATTGGTGCAACTGTTGTATTATTTTAAATCACAGTGCTCTGAACTTGTAACTATACTAACAGGCATTTTAATTAGTTCTTATAGTTCAATTCATGGTTTCAATTAATTATATTATTAGGAAATTTTACAATAGAACCGAGTATGGCATACATGTTTTGGGTCATCATTATTTAACCAGATCAAGATTTCGCAAAAGATGGTTATTTCCTATAACAGGTGAATCTCTTTTCGGATATCATGCAAACAAAAAATTGACCTTAGTAGACAAAGATGATTACCCAATCAGGGCTGTATGCCATACTGGATTGTATTGAAGGTCTTTTAGTTAGGTGCTAGTGTGAAGCAACAACTTAATTAAGTTACAGTTTAGTAATCGCTTCATTGGATTTAAATTATATTTCATTACTCCTTATGTAGTTTGTTGATTCTATTCTATTTGATGTTTTCAGTTTGAAAAATCCACTTAGGCAGAGTTCATCCTTAACTAGACTTGAAAGCTCTTTTTATATAGTTAGGCTTGCATGCTAACCAAATTAATTTGTTTCAGGCAACGCACGAGTTAGCCAGGACTTTATTGAGCAAAAGGTCAGCAGGGTTCACCAATTCAATAGATGTTTACCAATGATAGGAGGCAAGAAGAGCGAACCGGAAGATATGGTACTTCAAGGCTGCAATACCTTCAGGAATTGGTGACTCAATTTCAGAGTACCACCTGTGAAGAATCAAAAGAGAAGATTGTTGCTAATCTGGCTAACTTTGCTTATGATCCTTACAATTATACGTATTTGCGCCAGCTCAATGTGGTGGAACTTTTTCTGGACTGCATAACAGAGCCAAATGAGAAGCTTGTGGAATTTGGGTTAGGCGGAATCTGCAATTGTTGCCCTGATCCGGCCAATGCAGCAATTGTCACCCAGTGTGGCGGGATACCCCTTGTTATTCAATGTCTATCAAGCCCAGTTAGAAACACCGTGAACTATGCAATTGGATCGCTTTATTATCTCTGCAACACATCTAATACGGAAGAGATTATGAACCCAGAAGTGGTTGACGTCATGAAGAGATATGCTGCTGCTGAAGCAGCAAATGTCAGCTTTAGTAATCTAGCCAAAGCATTTTTGGACATACATGTTTCCAAAAATTAACTTTGAGACAGAGTAGGTCTGTTGTTAGATGAGCTATCGAGACGCATCCTTTTTTCGTTATTAACTTTCATGTTTGCTTGTTCAGAAAATTTAGTTGATTCTTGGTTTTGCTTAGTAACTGCAATCATCTCTCTATTTATGGTACTTGTATATTTGATTGTATACTGATGTAATCTTGATATAGTTTGAGCCTTTGAGGGTGATCCGATAAATACATTGGCTTAGTTGCTGCCATCACCATCTCCCTCAACCTCTATTTTATCTCAATTATCTACATCAACAGTTTTTGCCCCACCAAATCGAAGAAAATCATATAATGTCATGTATCCCCTAGATGAATCAATACCTGTGATTCAAAGTCAATAACCAGTCACAACCAAGAGGAAAAAAGAAATTGTGCAATTTGTTAATGCCTGGAGGTGATTTATACCCAGATGACCGATGTAAAGGAAAACTGAGCAAATTAAAAAACACAAGACCAAATCCATAAAAGATGAGATGGTATACCTATAGGACTCAACTCCAACAACAACAAGTACATGTTATTGAGCGAGGATGTTTCGTGTAGCACAAATAAGATACAAAAATGAGTGAAAACCTAGAGCTCTCAAGCTCAATCAAATAAGGAAAAATAATGCTTTGCTTGGTACACCGTAAGGGAAAACCACAAATTCAACCCATACCAAGCTGACGGGGTATTGGCTTGTGACGGACCAGCTCAATCAAGTAATGAAAAAAAATGAAACAGATTCTATGTGAGAGTGGTACAGAAGTTCAGTTACTGATGGTCTTCTTAAATTGAACAATGCAGTCCAATGCCCGCTCAAACTCACTTTCTTCAAGACCAATGGTGAAACGACAATAGCCAGGAATTCCAGTCCAGGAGCCACTATTGATGCATAAGCCAGTAGACTTGTGAACGACCTCCCTGATATTAGAGTCATCAAGCTTAACTTCATGCACTGTTCCATCTTCAGTGCTGCCTCCATCTTTATATTGCTTGAACTTAACAGTCTTATTCAAATAAGATGAGGGCTTGGCCACCATGGAAACACCACCACTAGATTCAAGCACATCCCATCCACACTTCTCCAGTGTCTAACAAAATTAGATTGATAATGGAAATTAGAATGAGATACTCCAGGGAATACATAATTATACTTTAAAGCACTTGAGGAAGGCACCCAAGGACATATGCTAATAAACAATCGACTTGAAACTGGGTTGCAAGGTTCAATGCCTTCAATATGTTACACCATAGCTTGAGATTAGCTTTTATTTGGAATACATAAAATCGATGTATAGTGAATGGAAAAGAAAAGAGAGAGAGAGAGAGAGATAGTTCACCTCCTTCAAGCGCTTGGATCGACTCTTCAAATTTCTTATCTGTTCTGCAATGGCATCCCAAAGATCTCCTGATTTCTGCTCTCTCAGACCCAGTAGCTTCTTAACGGCATATTTAACAGTGTTATGAGGTTTGCTTAATCCTGGAAAGCTATAAAATGTTTCCACCACAGCAGACTGGTTCAGAACCAGAAACCCAAATTTGAGTCCCCCACTCAGCATCTTCAAAGACAATCCCCCGAGCAGAGAGACACAAAAAGATGGTTGGCTAGAAGAATATAACTTTGACAAACTGTCCACCAGACTCCAGCCACCCCAACCCTCAGGGTCAAATTCCAAACCCGAGAATGAAGTGTCAATCACAACCCTAGCCCCAAATTTGGCACAGGTAGACAGTAAATTTTCAATCTCTTTGTTGCTGTATAGCGCACCGGTTGGGTTAATTGTTGGTCCAGAAATGTATACCCATGGTTTATCCAGAGTCTCTAGGACTCCTGAAAGACCCTTTTCTGTCAGTTTAAAGCCTTCTTCGATCTTTGTAGGTATATTTACAATATTTGCTTTCAAAAATTTTGCAGCAGAAACATAGTTTCCATTTGAGCCAGAAGGAAAGCACAATGTCCCCCCTTCTTGTATGCAACAAAGAACCAACTTGTTAAACAGAGCTAGCGAGCTGTCAGCATATATAAATTCGGTGTTGCTATCAAGTGGGTAGCCATAATTGCTCTTTATGAATTCCTTAATGCTAGTGGTGACATCTATTTCTGACTCAGCTATGTTCTGTCTGGCAAAGCTTTCAAAAATTGCAGCATTGACAGGTGATGGTACATGTAAGAAGCTTTGATCCACGTCCATATGAATCAGGGAAGAGTTCCCTGCCTCATTAATTGCCAACTCAGCATTATTAAGGACCGAGTTTGCTGAACTAGCAAAACCAATCATCTCTGCTGATTTAACTGATGTGCATTCCCTCTGATGAATATATATGAAACCAATAGTATAAGCAAATCCATGAACAAGAAAAGCATGTTGAAGTTCTTAAAGCAATCAACAAATAACCATACTGGTAAAAAAGAATAATTGATATTAGATAAACCAGAAATAAACATCTTCAAGGAAAGACCGTAGACGTTAAACTGACATTAGTTAAATTGACATTAAATTTCATGAGAATGTTATGTATTTCTGAAGTTGTCTAGCTAAACAGTGGGCAGACAGTAGACCGCAGACGGTCAAAACTACTCTGTATCTAACTATGCTAAACAACATCAAACATTCCATGTCCCCTCCCAATATCACTAACAGAAAACAGAACGACTTTTCCAACAGATAGGCTGAATGGTTTTCTTCATCCAACCAGAACATTTTATAATATCTTTGGAAAATTAAGATTCATACATGATATATTTGTAAATTCATAGATATCAAAAATGTAATTATTCATCAACATAAACTCCACAAGAAAAGGGACCGACATACCTGTGGAGGTGGATGTCTGTCAGCAAGTTGAAAAGCTAAAAGTTCATGAAAAAGACAACCATAATAACCTTGACTAATTGGTGCTGTACTCCCTTCTAGTAGTTCAACAGTCTTTGACAAGGCCTTGAAAATATTTTCCTCCTCTGAAATTACAAAAGCTACTTCGAGATCTGAATAAACCTGGAAAGATTGTTCAACTTCAGTTCATGAGAAAATATTGCCTTACAAGCTATTGTATGTTCACTGACCCAAAAAAAAGCTATTGTATGGTTTAATTTCAATTAGATACATAGAAAAGCCTTCTCTTGGTATAGCTAGCTAAATTGTGGATTTTTTCTGAATGAATGGGAAAAGAATAAAATACCTTGTTTTTCACTAGGCCACAAATAATTGCTGCATGGGATGGCAGAACATTCCCCCCTATATATTTGAGGACTCCATTGGAACTTGGAAGGCTGGATAGCTCAAAATGATCAGATATGTCTAAGAAAAGACGAGATCCAACTTCTCTTGTAACATCTAAAAGGTGTACAAAGGCTGAACTAGTAACAGACTCATAATCAGCTATCCCAGTAACCACCACCTGTGGCTTCAACTTCCTTATAAGCTCTATTATCAAATCAGACTGTCGAGGCGCTTCAATAACTGTAAGTGAATCCTCTGCAGGATTATCAGTTCCTGCACCCTACAGTTGAGCAGTACAAATAGTTAAACAAATGTACCACTAACCAAAGGAAACAATAAGTGGAACTATGACAATCATTAGCCATAGACCGAAAACCACTTCATAAAATCTTTTATGTTAAAAAGTAGTTGGGATCTTGCTTCCCTTTTCATGTATTCGTATCCTCTTCTAACACATAAATTTGAGCCTTTAAGCTCATTTGACTTTCAGAAATCAGAAAATATCATAAGACTCAGCTAAAACTACTTGGTGTTGTTCCAATAAACTTTAATTTATTCCACTAAACTGTAGTCATCATAGCATTATCCATGCTAACAGTGTCTAGCAAATACTTCTAGATACACAATACATCCTGTCTTGAGCATGAACGGGCCAAACTTTTGGTCAATAATACTGAGTAAAAACGAAAATGAATAACTAAAGATTGAAAGTACAGCAACATTACGAATATATTACCTTAACTGCTAAAGATGTTAACCAGTTCCTTGGAAGGTGGCGCGTCAGATGTTCATCAACAATTGCAAGACGAGGTGAGAACAACCGAAGAGCATTTTCTATTGCTACAGCCCTTGAAGGAAAGACAACAACATTCTTGTACAGGAATGAGATAAGATGAGTCAGAAATGCAGTTTAGAGTACAGGACAGGAAAAAGCATGAAGATGATGTATATTCTACTGTTCTGCCAAAAAAATAAACTAAGCTTTCAAAGGAAGCACAAGTATGTTTCCACTTTCCACCAAAATTCAAGGACATGAAGTTACATAATTTATAAAAACAATCACTTAGAACTCAGACACTTAAAACACCAATATTTTCCTGCAAGCACGATCATGGTTACCTAGGATTAAAGCATAGACAAGCTATGTGTAATGATTTCTCCACCTAACACCTTGACGTCCTCATGCATCATAAACTTACTTTAATAAGATCAGTTAACAAGTGAGGAGTACAAAGCAAAAGGATATGACTGTAAATTATTGTTCCACATAATTTACTTCTTGAAAAAAAATAATAATAAAAAACTTGAGATACTAGTTTACTTTTGTCAAACTACACGAGAAAATTTATCCAGAAATAAAACAAGAAAAAATCAAGAACCAGGAGGCTGATAGAGTCTTTCAAAAACAAAAGAAATGAAAAACGAGAGAGACAGTGACAGAGACGGAGAATAGACAGATGATACACATAAGAGTTGCTAATTGATTGCTTAGAGGATGCAAAAAGGGAAAATAATCCAAAGCAAAGCATGAATACTGTCTTACATCAGTAGTGAGTGGAACACGGTGATACGTTTTCAGAAACCCAGCAATGAGGTTGCGAAAATGTTTGCTTCCAGCTGGTGGTTCATACTTGCAGAAAGAACTCCCTTTCACAACACTGGAAAGATAAGCTAGGAAGGGAATCTTCTCATCAGCCACTGAATCATCTTCAAACGATAAATCTAAAGAACTGCTGATGTCGTGGAAGCCATTCTTAAGAAACTCAAAAATTGTCTTGACCTGTCAGTGTATTAACTCAGTGGCCTTTTAATTTCCCTCTATAAGTGTAATTAACATCACATATGTGAAGATAAAGATCCACTCGGAAAAGCCAGAAGAATGAAGTGCATACCTGATTTGGTTGGCGGAGTTGACAGCTGTAAACTGATAAAGCGTGCGAGATTCGACCACCGGCATTTCCATATGCCCATGCTGTTCGAGCACAAATAGGCTGATCTCCAGAAAGTCCCATGAAGAACTCAAAACGGTGTGGACTGTTCTTTTCAATTTCAACTAATGCTGATATATCTGTGTCTGCAGCCTGTAAAAATGCATTTCATCAATAGCTCAACTTTGAAGAAAATCAAATTACCCAAACAAAGAAGGGTTACTTGCCTGAAGAATTTTAGTCTGCCAAAGCTTGTTAACATGAAAGCCACGGCGTTCAAACAAGCGTTTACAAACAGCTTGTCCTGGACGCCCTCCCATGTTGAAGATCATTATCCCCATAGGTTTGATGACAGCTATTCCTTCCTCCACTGCCCTAGCAATTAGACCTAAGCCAAATTGATCCTCAAGAAAACCCTGCATAGAAAAGGAAATAATACATAACTGGAACAGCACAATTTGTAAAGCAGTACTCAGAAAGGAATAGCACATATCACTAACAAGCAGTTTACATGAGGTAGCAATTGTTTCTCCTTATTTTTTTTTTTTTTTTGAAAAGACATTAAGGCAGTTATTTTATGATATCTATTTTATAATAGAACGGAAAATATGTTATCAAGTATATGCACTAACCTGAAGCGCACAATAATTGCTCAATGAATGTAGAAATTCCTCACTTGCATTCTCAGTTATCATCTTAGACATTGCATCTGGATTCGGGTTAAGAATCTGCAAGAGCAACAAGGGATAACTTACATAATATGAATCTTCATATGGCCATTTGACAAAGTAATCTATCAAAAATAATATCACAAGTCGATTCAGGCAAAAGATTTATCCCAGCCGCACCCTTTTAATTGTAATTGTTGACAATACCTGAGGGATGCAACCAACAATTCGTTCTAGTTGAATGTCATTGTCTCTGCAATAAGATAGGAGATCTGATTCATGAAACTCAACCCTGTCCAGCAAGGTCTTTTTCTCAGCATCATAGATGGGCTGACCTTCCTCGTCCAAAGCATTTAGATACAAATTTATCCATGACATCTTGACTGCTCTAGGATTGATATCGAGTCCATACACCTGCAACGAGGAGTTTATTCACCACTTTTTGGAGAAGCAGATATCATGATTGTTAAAGGAAGACAAGAACAAGCAACAAAGAGTACCTTGGATGGCAACCACTTCTCAGCAATGGCAATGGATATCCAACCATTTCCACAGCCAAGCTCAGCAAGTGACTTGTCCTTAAAGATAGAGTCCGGATGTCTGTTTAGTCCTTCGAAAAAAGTGAAGGACCAATCTTCTGGAACAAAAATGCTAGGGATAACCATCATTGTCAGCTTCTTCCTACCCTGGTAACCTGCAATAGCCCGAGAACAGCATCAGACTATCTAATTGTCCAATTAGCTCTTTTAGACATACAGACCACTGATCGTTGATTGCATTATTAAAAGTCCAGCCATGACTTGAGTTACATGCATTAGATTGATAACAAAACTCAAAATTCAGAAAGAAAACTAAAAATCATGTGTATATGATGTGACAACGGTATGGCCATCATATGCGAAAAAGTGTACATAAGCTCATAAAATTTTGGTAGTTGTATATGTAGATATACAAACATGTGGAGTCAATAAAGCGAAAATCAGTACCGGCTAGGCGAAAAGTGAGTTTGTTGAGAAACGAAACACATAATGCGATTGGCTGCTGAGGTAAGTGACAAGAACAGTGGTAATGTGCATGTGGAATTTTTCAAAACAGTAAAGAAATTCAAAAACGCAAAGCAAGCAAACAACGAAAACGACGGTAAAGAAATGAGAGCATTGGATTGGATATTACCAAATCAAAACAGGCAGTGAAAGAGAAGTGAGAGAGAGAGGAATGAAGACCTTGATACTGATCGAAGAAGATGTCCTCAATCTGGAAATGATAGGTGCGGAAGCAGTGATCGCAGTCGTCCTTGGTAGGGAAGCGCTTCTGGAGGTTGGAGAGGAAGATCCGAGCTTGAGTTCGGGTTTTCGGATCCTCGAGACGCTCCAGCACTGATCTCAGAGCAGAGTACGCGGCATCGCCGGATTGCTCGCACCGCTTCAGGAACTCGTCCACCGATCCCAGAGACGACGCGTCGTTCTTCGCCATTCACACTCGAGAGAGAGAGAGGAGAACAGGTTTGTGTTTGTGTGGAGAAGAAGACGAAGAAGGAGAGAGAGAGAGGTGGGCCTTGCTCGTATGGGCGAAGAAGAAGAATAGGTGGAGGAGAAGGTTGTTCCCGGTTTTGCGTCATGGCATCCCCCCCTTATAAATATAATCAAGTCTCTGCTTTTTTAGTCTGACTTTTGACTACGATATTTGCCTTTTTTATTATTTCTTTTTGAGATGTGAGACATGTTTGGGGGGGATATGCTTTTGTCTTTTTTTTTTTCCAATGGGGAATGCTTTTGCTTGTAACACAATGAAAGAATCACTCTTTAAATTAAAAAAGTTACGGCAATTTTTCTTTTCATTTTGGAAAAGTTTCTTCTTTTTTCATATGGGAGGTATTGCAATTTTTTTTTTCAAATATAATATAGTCTATTGACTATCTTATCCTCATATAGAAATAATTTGTTTATTAATATCTATATTATGTGAGGGTATATATGGTAGTTTAAAAATTTAACAATTCTCTCAAAAATTGACTTAATTATAGAAGATAAAGACATTATGAAAATCCCTCTACAAATTATTTATGCATCAGCTACTATGTCTTCCTATATTGGAATACATTCAAATGAAAAAATAATCTACATTTAACACCTCTTAAAACAACTAAATGAATTATTCAAAAAAAAAAAAAACAACTAAATGAATGCCTTCTTCATAAGACTAAAGACTGTGAAAATGAAACTTTGATGGTTCTCTAAACAATAACAAACAAGGTGTTACAGGCTTCATTATTATGTATTTGAAATGACAAAGGTGATCCTCTTATTGCTTCCTCAAAAAAAGATTGGCTATTCTAATGTATTGTCTAATGAAATTATGGCTATTCTGATGGAACCCACTTTTTCATTATATCTCGACAAATTCACCCTTTAGTTTGTGGATCTCTACGAATAAATCATTTTGCAAATTTTGAGCCGAATTGACAATCGTTAAGGTTCTAAACTGGATCAAATCAATGCACAAATAAAATATGACCAATATGAACTTTTTTTTTTTTTTTAATGTAAACCATGTCTATGAATGTTTTTGCGACTTTCAATTTAGCTGAAAATTTATAAAAATAAACCATTTGTTTAAGGAAAACTGAAATTGGGAGAGAATTGAGTCGTGCTTTCATTAATAATAGGGGCCTCTTTATATAGAGGATTACAAGACATAGAATCAGAGTTGTACAAGGAAAAATAATCGTATAATTAATCGGATATCTCCGAGAATATCTCTAATTCTAAACCCTATTACAACTAGGTCAAGTAACCTAGAGTTTGGGCCAGACACACACATATTCTGGATTTACTTGGACACTCCCCCTTGTGTCTCCCAAACGTGGTGCTCCTCTCGTTGCCTCATTAAAAACCTTGCCGAGTAACAAAAATCCTGTGGGACAAAAATAACCTCGGTCGAAGGGGAAAAAGAGCACAACACACCTTTCACGTTTCGAGACCATACATATAGACATCTCCCCCTGATGTCTGCATCTCCCCCTGATGACTATGGTCATGGGAGTTCGGATAACTTCTGCAAATGATGCTACCAACATGTTTCTCGAAAGTGGAATTTAGGCAATGACTTAGTGAGCAAGTCTGCCACACTGTCCTCAGATCGAGCGTACACTTTGATCTTGAGGAGAGTCTATTGTTGCTGATTATCCTTGGTGTTGTCACTTTTGATGTAGCCTTGCTTCATTTGTTCAAAACAAGCAGCATTATCCTAAATGCTCGTAGGCTCATCTGTGGTAGACTTCAAACCACAATTGTTCGAACATGCGTAATTATGGATCCAAACCATATACATTCACGAACCATATCGTGAAGAGCAATAATCTCTGCATTGTTCGAAGATATAGCGACTAGGGTCTATTCTGTAAATCTCCAAGATATCACGGTCTTTACCCATGGTAAACACTCAACCATTTTGGGAATGACCTTTGTATGGGTCAGAGAGATACCAATATCAGCAAAACCTTCCAAAACACATATTGTTTTGGGATGGGGATAGTGGACGCAGGCCAATGTTGGCCGCGTTCCTGGTGTGTGATGGGTCCGAATCCATCATCTCTCTGTAAGGGTAGAACAAGCCTATATCAATCGTACATCTCAAGTACCGAATGATATATTTTACACCAATCCAATGGCGTCGCGTTGGCGCAAAGCTTTATCTAGCTAACAAGTTCACAACATATGAGATGTCCGGTCTTGTGCATTGGGGTAAGTACAACTTAAGTAAGACACTTCTGCCTCTAACACATCTTCATCATCGTCCTTTGGACAAAGAAGATCATTTTCAGGATCAAGACTACGGACGATCATAGGGGTGCTTGAAGGCTTGACCTTGTCAAAATGCCTAAGCATCTATCAACACGATGCTCAAGTTCCAAACCGAGACATAATCGTGTTCTCCCAAAATCCTTCATCTCAAACTCAGATTTCAAGTGTTCAGCGGTTTTCCTTAACTCTTTAAGGGGTTCCAATGAAGATCATGTCCAACATGAACCGCGATAGAATCCGAAACTTGTTATGGAAACGCGTGGGCATATCCCTTCCCAATCAAGTTTAGTGAGCGTTTCAACCTCTTTGTAAACGCGCTCCATGGTCTAGCGCCACTTGACTTGGGTAAATGAAGTTCACCATGAGCCTTCATGTATATTCCGTATCTAGATCCCCATAGAGATATGTAGTGACCACATTTGTAAGCTGCATGTTCAGTTATTCGGAAACTACCAAACTGACAGGGTAGTGGAGTGCAATGACATCCATTACGAGAGAATATGACTCATCGTAGTCTATTTCAGGGCGTTTTGTGAGAAGTCTTGCGCCATAAGGCGAGATTTCCATCTCTTTATCTCATGACGCTGTCTAACGAAGACCTATTAGTTAATAGGTTTTATGTTAGGAGGTGTTGGCATCACTGACTCAAAAACCTTCCTCTTCGTTAGAGAATCCAACTTAACCTGTATCGCATATTTCCATTTAGGCCAAATCTCTCTACGTTGGCATTCATTCATCAACGGAGCGTGGTTCGACATCATCGGACTCAACAAACTTATGCGCAATGAAATGCGCGACTACATCATCAATTATGATGGAGTTTCTATCCCACGTCTCATGTACACTAGTGTAAGTTTCATAGAGCTCTATATTCTCATAAATAGGTTCTGACGTTGAGGCGTCCCCCAACTATAACCATAATCCGGAAGATACTCATGAGACGGATTTTGAGTGTCGATGATCCAAGGATTGAGTTGTGCCAAAGTATCCTTCGAACCCACAGGCCTCCCATGCATCTTAGCTGGGGCTATGGCTTGTAACGCCAGAATGCCACTTTCTTTGGCGTTGGCGCCATGCCAACCTCCTTGTAGGGTGGCGCTACGCCCTCTCGTAGGGACGTTCATCCTTGCAGGCATATTTGCAGCAGATATGTGTGATCTTGTCACTTTAGTGGGGATCGAGATGAAACATAGTGGGGACAGACCACGACAATTTCTGTCGTTCCTGCTGAACATTCCTATTCTTATCTCCCCCTAACGACGGGAAGACTGTCTCATCAAAGTGACATCCGCAAATAGCGATAAGGAGATCGCCTAGCAAGGGCATTAAGTGGCGGACGATAGTTGGAATCTCAAATCCAACGTAGTTGCTCATTCGTCTGTAAGGACCCATCATAGTGCGCTGTGGCGGCGCAATTGGCACATAAATGTCTCACTCAAATGTGCGTAAGTACAAAATATTTGTACCCAATTACTAGCTGTAACCCAGAGATACATTGAGTGGTGGTAGGTCGTAGACGAATTAGCATAGCTGCATGCGATATTGCATTACCCCAAGCGGATATAAGGAGGTTGGTGCGCATTACCAATATCCTGACTACCATCGATCGTAGTCATTTCCGCGAGACCATTTGGGTGTGTTTATGAGAATATGATGTCCAACATCAATCCCATTGCAATATCCATCGAAAGTCTTCGATGTAAACTCACTAGCATAATCAAATCCAATTGACTGAATAGGATGATTCGGGGAGTGAGCCCGTTGTCATATGATATGTGCTAGGAGTGTAGCATAAGCAGCATTACAAGTGGACAATGGCACAACACGTGACCAGCGTGTTTGCGTGTCAACCAACATCATGAGATATTTAAACGTCCGCAAGTTGGTTGAATCAGTCCATAGAATCCCCATGGATTCTATGTAAGAACAAAAATGAGTATTTTCATATCCTTTGCATAGGACAGTCTCAGTCCTAGTTTGCCTAAGGAACGGGCTTTGTAAAATGAGCGAGAGGGTTTAGAAGTAACTAATGAAGATTTTGGTTGGGCTTGAGCGTCTGAAACGCTATTTGAAGCAAAGTTGGTGATTGCTACATCACCTGGGGTGTCATCACTATGATGTACGCTATCCATAGCATCATGGATAAGGACTATGCCAGCCCTAGGCTGGTGGTGGACGGCAGCGACGGTGGTCACACTTAGTCTATGAATCAACTTTTTGATTCATGCTTCGTTTCGCTCGAGAGAAGGATGTCCATGTGAAGTCTTTAGTAGACGGATCATCATATCATGACTAGGATGACCTATCCTGTCGTGACAAAGCCAATATGTGTCTAAATCCAAGAGATCTTCTCTCATAACTTTATTGGATTTAATAGCTCGAATAGTGACATAGAGTCCACTAGAGAGACACATAAACTTCTTTAAGATGCGCCTTTGTTCGCAATCGTTAGAGGCATAGCAAAGGAACTCATTTCCATTCTTTACATGCGTTTTCGCATGGAATCCGTTGGCTATTCATAGGTGCGATTTGCCCTAGGAGCGTAGAGAGTTTTTATGACAGTAATCAAAGTGCCATTTGGCAAGGGGAACTTGGGCTATTCCATGTCCTTGAATTAATATTGATGACCCAGCCATCGTAGTCACAAAAGTAATATGCTCAGAATCAAAATGGAGTCATGAAAAGAACTCGAAATTTTATTAATAAGCCAACGGAGTACATCATTGTTTCTTAATAAACCAACGGAGTACATCATCGTTTGACTTCTTTCAGTGACTCCAAAATAAAAATGACCAGGTGAGTAGAGAGATGTCGGTGGAGCAAATCTCGCTTAAGTACCACTTATCTCAAAACCTTCCTAGACATCATACTCATTTTGGATGAGCCTATGTGAAGAAAAACTAAACCAATGGCATTTACTACAAAGTATATGGCAATTGCCTATTACATCTCTTGGAAAAATAAAGACTTAGCTAGATAGAATTGGCGATCTATTGATCCCAGCCAGATTTGTAGTCTTCAACCCTTCACTCTAGATCATCTTCTTGATCTTCTTGTTCCACAGAGTGAGCTTCTCTTGCTTCACAATATGCTTTGTAGGGGATGACAATTTCTTCACGAGCTCTACAAATGTGTGCCCAATGATCGGATACTCCACATCGAGAACATACATCTCTTTGCTCAGACTCCATTGATTGAGGCGCTTTGAAAGCGTCATTTAGATGGCTCTTAGTGTTGGTGGCTCCGCCAACATGGCCAGAGATGTTGCCTCCCTCTCTCTTTCCATGTTGACCTCTTCGGTTCCGTATTCGCCTATTTTGGCGGTTACCTTCCCAAGTAGAGCGATTATATGGACAAGAACGTCCAAAAGTATCCCTAAGATTAGGGTTTCGCTCTTGGTGCCCTCTCTTAGGGGCGCGGCTATAATTGGATTCCGGAATATGTGTTGTTTCCACGGATCTTGAATTATAGTTCTTCACAAGGATGTTGTCATGCTTTTCAGCGACATTCATAGCTCCAATGAGCTCATGAAACCTTGTGATCCGTCCTGTAGTAACATCGATTCGATAGTTCTTAGTAACCATCAATGCAGAGACGGGGAAGGTAGAAAGAGTCTTCTCAATCAACATCGCATTTGTGATCTCTTTACCACAAAATTCCATTAAGGATTTAATGCGAAGTGCTTCCGAGTTGTAGTCAAGAACTGACTTGAAATCACAGAAGCGGAGGCTATGCCATCTCACTTCTAGGTGAGGAAGCAGGGAGTCACAGACGTTGCCAAATCTTTCTTCGAGTGAGACCCACAGCCTTCTGGGGTCTTCTTCATTCATACACTCGTACTGGAGCGAATCATCCATATGACGAGTCATTAGGATGATGGCTTTCGCCTTATTTGCCTCTAAGGCTGCTCTATTTGCTTCCAAAGCTTGAGCTTGCTCAACAGTTAGCACGTCCTAGCTAGGCTCGAGAATCATATCCAGGATTCCATCAGCTTTGAGATGCTGGCGGACATCACGAACCCACCTGTGATATCCAGAGCCAGTTGTTCCCAATGGAGCAAAGTCCAATTTGTTCAGGTTACTCATCCTGAAAAAGAACAAGAAATTAGGGTTAGTTTCGGAGCGTAAAAGGCTACCACGAAAACATATAAAATTTCTGAGCGTAATTGCTTCCAAGAAATTCAATTCCAAAAGGTATTGGATTAGATCGAAACAATGTCGACGTAAGTGGTCGATCATAAATTCTCTACAAACTCTAAGTTTGGAGATCTCAACAAGCTCCAAGCTTGGAGTGAGCACGAACTCCCACAGTTCGGCTTAATTAGGTCTCCCCTATGATGAAGAAAGGGGGGTAGAAGAAGGGAGGTTGCAAGTCCCCGAGAAAATGAATAAAAACTCAAAAACAGGAACTTTTAGTAAAAAAAAAATACTTCAAAATAGGTCGCCTGAAAATTTGACCGGAAAAAGTCGCCTGAAAAAGTGCCCGGAAAAGTCGCCGGTATTCGGAGGTCGTTGACCGGCGTTGACCCGTGAGCTGACCGAGCTGACGTGGCAGTGGGGTCCAGTGTGACGTGGCATGAGGTCCAATGATGATGTGGCAGTGGGTCCCAGGGATGACGTGGCAGTGGGGTCCGGTGCTGACGTGGAAGATGGCGTGGCGGTGGGTCAGGTATGTCAATGGGCCGGGTCAGGTCAGTGGGCTTCTGGGCTTTTCTTCTTTGGGCTGGGCTCCTTCTTCTTTCTTTCTGGGCCAAGCTTCTTCTCCCATTTTTTTTTCTTTCTTTTCTTCTCTTTTCTGCCGGTTTTCCTACTGTAAGGTTTAGCTGCCGGTTCAATCTCTTCTAGGCCGGTTTTTGGTCTGTTTCTTCCGATTCCTGCATCTTTGATTGGATGAGCTTCTTTTGACGAAATTTGTTAGAAGTTGGAGGTCCAGAAGGTGGTGAACCGGTGGAATATTTGCTGCGGGTTATATGGAGCTTCCGGTGGCCAGTTTGGTAGGTTTCTAGCCGGTTCTTGGAGTGGCGCCGCCGGTTCTGAACTCCTGGGGTCGAGGGCTTCAAGGTGTGAGGTGGAGGCAGAAAAGGCTTGAAGGTTTTGTATTCGAATTTGGGGTTTTAGCTTCTTGAATCAGGGTTTGGCTATTTGTTTCAGGGTTAGGGCTTCGTGCTGATAACGTGTTTAAGGAAAACTGAAATTGGGAGAGAATTGAGTCGTTTCATTGATAATAGGGGCCTCTTTATATAGAGGATTACAAGACATAGAATCAGAGTTGTACAAGGAAAGATAATCGTACAATTAATCGGATATCTCCGAGAATATCTCTAATTCTAAACCCTATATTACAACTAGGTCAAGTAACCTAGAGTTTGGGCCAGACACACATATATTCTAGATTTACTTGAACACCATTTATAAAGTACAAAAATTTAAACAATTAATTTGTCAACATATAATAAAAAAGTGTACCTCAGATAAGTTATTCATAATTTTCTTAAAGAAAAGTAATGAAAAGAAGAAAAATGGTACTACATCTTCATATATCCTATTTATACAAAGTGGTGGGGGTACATCATGTTTAGCTCATCTCTTAACAATCTATTACAACTTAATAGCTAATGTAACTAACAAGGAAACTAAACCTGAATTAATTAACAGCTAATTATTACATATAAAATACATTTAAAGTTACATTGCTAACACAGTTTTTTTTTAAAATTTTTTTTTATAGAAAAATATCAACTCATTTCATTGAATCATTGATCGGTAAAATTATACATAACGACTCATTCCAGTGGGGCTGAAAAAAGAGCCATAATCTAAGCAATTCAACATTTTTAAAGATCATAAGTCCTGGCCAAAACTACTCTCCAAACAACCAGGGGAGTCAAAGGGGCACAGATACTATGGGTACTCTTTTTTTTTTAATCAAAGGAGGTCAGCCATTTATTGAAAATAAAAATTACAACGAAACGATGTCAAAAAAGACATCAAGAAGGAATTAAAACAGTACGAAAAGAAAATTACATAAGAAATATAACAACTTAAAAATGCAAGAGCAGCAACGTCGAAACGCAGCGCTGATTTTACACTACGGATTGCAGCCGTGTAGTGAATTGAGTAGTCGGTGGTTTGACTACCCATCGAACCCCAACGCACAAATTGACAAAACTCAACTTGACGTCGGAATGAAGGCACTCTCCCACCTAAAGATCGAAGCCGGCCAAGGTTGTCAGAACATGGCCATGTTGGCAGACGATCTTTCACGAACAAATACCATAGAATAGGGTCCTGGAGCCAATACCAGTAAAGCACAGGAGCCCCATGCCATCGTAAAAAGCAAACAACCCACAACAGGTAATGGATTGCAGTCCAAGCCCATCGTCCACCCAGATCCCAGATCCGAAACCAATTGCAAAACCCTCCCGGATCCCAAATTCGGATCCAAAACTGTGGAGGCCCAAAACAAGCTGCTCCAGCCCACCCACTGCACCTCTGGCCCAAATCCAAAACCACATGGGCCCAGAATCCACTGGACTGTCTCCCAGAAACCACTCCATCTGGGCAGACGACCCTGCCGCCGATGACACACCCATTCCCCGGCAAGCCGCCAATCGATAGGCCATCGTCTGCCTCTCCGCCATGGCATCGAAGAACGTCGAGCACCCAAAAACGGTCGCCAACACCACCAAGCATAGATCCGCAAGAGGGGCTCGACACCGACAGCAAGCAATCCGGCCAGAGGAAATCCCTCTTTTGCACCCACCAAGTCACCACCGCGACAGCAGCACCACCGGGACCCCACTCCTCAGCACCGCCGTGGCTTCTACCCGGATCGCACTCCTCCCAGAAGGCGCCGCCAACCTCCGATACCGCGCCAACAGTATATTGGCTCACCGCCCCAGCCTCAGCAGCGACCAAATTCCTCATAACAGGCACACTGCCTCCGACAACAACAAAGACACAAATGAATAGGCCGAAGCCAGAAATTTTCTCCATGAATGGAGTAGGTATAGGTCACGATGACAAAGAAGAGTCGCCACACCACAAACCCTAGCAGAGCGCTCTGCTAGGTCATGAATTTAACTAATACTACTATGGGTACTCTTGGCAACATATCTAAAAGAGATCTACAAATTCTGTCCTCATAAAAGGAGAAATTCCTACAAAATAAAAAATAAAAAATGAAAGTTGGAACCTAAGCCCAAACCAACCAATGGATCCAAGCCTAATCGCATAATCGCATAGACCTCTAGCCGATTAACCTAAGTCCAAATCATTACCTTCTTCTCTTTATCGTCTTCTTTTCTTCCTTCCAATTTTTTCTTGTTTGTAAATATTAATTATTGAGCTCTTGGTCTTCGTTCATGGTGATAGAAAGCGTAAAATTATTAATTACTATTCTCATACCCCTGCCATGCACATGTTATTGTTTTTTTTTTTTGAGGAGGTGTTATTGTTGAAAGGAAGAGATTCTTCTCACCTATTTCCTCAATCTTATATTTTTTTGTGTTTTTGTAGATTACCATAATAACCCTTTGAGATTATTTGATTATTTCATTATGAGTTTTTATTTTTATTGTAAATGACATTTATGGCAAATCAAAATTTGGTGAAGCCTTTGACACTAAATTTTGGCTTTCCTTTACAATAGTAGAGATACAAGAAAAAAAGAGCAAAAACACTAGAAGGGTAAAGTAGAGATTGAAAGATACTAATGGTGCTCGTAGAAAAAAAACTGATGGTGCAGGGTTCGGAACCCTAGAGATCGCCAACTTCGTAAGAGCAAGTGCACCCGTAGTCAAGAAAAGGCAAAGTCGAGAAGTCAAGAATTCGACCAGTCAAGTTACTATTCACTACCACTGGACATAGGTTTGCACCGGTTTTTTTTCTTAACCAGTCAAGACTGTTCATATATATATTGGTTATTAATTGTTTGCCGTTGGATCTTCTACTTAATTGAAATGGACCGCTGTGATTTCATGACAGTTACCCACCTTTTTCATGCTTGTAGGGTGGAGTGATGATGTCAGCCATGTTATGGCTTGGGCCCAGCTGGCAACCCCTCAAACCCAGTCAAAAATTTAGTCATGCTGTTGCCTTTTTCTTTGGCCTCAGTCATTAAAAGCCAACAATTGGCTGGGCAAGCTTCAACCGGTGGAAGCCACAATTTCAACTTTGATGACTGCCACCTCACCAAATCCATGTTTTGCCCGGTCAAAGAGGAACCGGTGAACTTGCTCTAAGGAAGTATCGTGGATAGTTTCCTTCATCGAAGAAGTAGCCAAACCTGTTGTGCCCGAAACAACCATTAGAATAGTCCTCCAACATCTAGCATATGCTCTAATCACATTTAATACAAAATAAGAAACTCTACCTCGAGCCTCATGACCCTAGGTTTAATAGTACATCCCAATAGGGGACGGCCAGATATGCTTGCAAGTGAAATAATTGTCTTCTTTGTGGGTATAATAATAAACTTTTTTAAGCCGACCAAAGATGTGAATGACCATAGCTCGAGAGAATATCCTCCGATACCTCAAAGAAGACACCCCGAAAGACCCACTTTCATTGAATAGCAATATTAGCTAGTGCGCAGGATGATGGTTCTGCAAAATGATTCATTGTCTGGATCGCCAGCCATATTATTTCCCCTTTTCTTATTGTCATTATTTTCAAAACATAGAGTGGTGCGTAGCTTTAACAATATTGAAAGTGTATTAAGCCACATTATGGAGTCTGATTACAAAATATTACTGCATAGCTATATAAATAATTGCCACCACATGTATGCTAATGCCATCATCATTACAAAATATTATTCACATGTTAATTGTTATAACTATGTAGCTTATACGGTCCCCAACTTTTACACATGCGACCACAACAGACTTGCCCTGTACGACCATGTTAAATAATGTTCCAAGACATACCCTTCTTTCTCTTTCCTAATTCAACTAGGATACTAAGAAATGTGAGTCAGCTAGTAACCAAGTTGCAAGCATTCTGGAGCAGATTGACGTTAATGTAAGTCAGCGCCTAATTCTTCTGTTTCAAACCGGGTTAGGCCAAAAGTAGATGGGAGACTTTGGAGTATGCAATTCCACATTTGAATCTGGTGTCTCAAAAGTGTGGTGAGCACCAATATCAAACATGCTTTGTATAGTGGTTCCAGTGAAGAGATTTGTGGAACTTTGTTTCATAAAGCCATCTGATGTGAAAGTGTATTAAGCCACATTATGGAGTCTGATTCACATTCGTGAAGACAGAATTGTGCCCCATGATTCAAAGCAATTCCAAGGAGTTCTGAAGGTCATGCCCTGCTCAGAGATGGTCTTATCGAAGTTCTGGAGCAAATAAGAAGAAAGAAAAAATGAAGGCAACTTAAACCTAATAATTGACTGTTCTTGAAACAAAAACCATTATAAAGAATGTCAATTGACTTTCTGGATGGGGACTGGGACTGAGCCTTTCTTGGCTCTCTCCCACGCTTTCACAGAGGATGCAATAACTCTGTTAAACTGGGAGTGTGGAACTCTTTTCCTTAATCCTAGATCAGCGTAAGGCTTAAATAAAGTCATTATGTGCCCCTTGATTTGTAAGTTTTCATTTTCCAAGTTTTAACGAAAGTTCTTCCCGGATAAGAAAGAAGGCCAAAAAGAATTACACAACTTGTTAACATCCAAAACTCAGAGGAAAAACAGAAGCCAAAATGCACATACCTCAACTTATGCAACTGTCAAACGTGTAGCCATTCAGGGGTAGAGTAGCAACATGACAAATCTCTAGATAAAAATTTCACAGCCTTCAAATAAGGCTCTAGTCAAACGAATACTTTTTATTGAAATATGAAAGATGACAAACTCCAGACTTCGTTCCTCTTGCTGAGCAGCCAATCTGCAAGAACAGCCAACATCAAAAATAGAACTTACCGGACCAAAAATTTTACATGGATTCAGGAAAACAATAAGAAAGATCTGTGCCTCTAATATATCTTGTACAAACCAGCTTTCTGAGGTTCCACACATGCCAGCACTATTCTACAATTAAAGAGCTACCCAGTTCTAACTATTGGCAAGCCTATTACAACCACCAATTACTCGTAAAATATGCCTAACATTGTCTATAATATGCGGCGAGGTTGATTATTGGCTTGCTCCCTCAAATTTACTGGATTTCCCTTTTATTCCTCCAATTTGTTTCTGTAACTTTGTAGTCGTCCATCTTTAATCCGTGTGTCCTACTCTAGGACTTACTGTACTTGTCTGTCATTGTTACGGGTCCCTACCCAAGTCACCAACTTAGGCCTTATGGTTCTCTCATCCTCTCTCATCTCATGGCCACAACAACTGTAGTTCTTTCTCTAAAGCAGGCACAAAAAAGCTCAGACCTGATCAAGATAAGCATACGCAATAGAAATTGCTACGGTTTTTATGGCCATGAGATGAGAGAAAAGGGTTTGGGATGATGAGTTGGGTTGACGTTTTACCCCTAAAAGTAACAGAACATCTAATGGAATGAAGGACTAAGGTGGGACTGTGGGACACTGCCACACTGGTAAAGTTAGACGAGTACAAAATAAATTATAAATAAAAATATTATTTAAAAAAAAAAAAAAAATTGGAGGCCTAAACTGGAGTCGGAAAAATCATAGGGATCAATGCTCAGTGACATGTCATGCTTCAATACGGACTCAAGCCTTGCAAAGAATAAGTAAGCAGACTCACTAATCACTAGCATAAAAATAAAAAATCAACATGGTGAAATCCTATTCAAACTGTCACTAACAGAAAGCATCTTGAAAACCACCAAAACATTGTAGGAGTTGTATACCTCCTCGGCTCCTCACACCTGGAGCTAAGTAATAGATTCAAGGTATGTATAATCACCTCCTCGGCTCCTCAAAGTGCAACTATCCCTCAACTAAGTTAAACCAAACCTACCTACCACTGGATTCCTTTTCCAATTGAAACTCCGAAACCCCAATTCCAAACATGAGAATACAGCAACTAGCGATAGGACTTGGAATTCAAAATGAACCTAAACCATAACCTAAGGACCAATTCGATTAACACAGTAACAAGAAAGGAGATGTAAGATTCAATGCTTTAAGTATTTAGTAGATTCAATTGGTGCCGTAATTAATTGAAAATTGAAATCCCAACAGAGCTGTGAGTGAGAAAGGGAATGGTTGAGATCTGACTAACCTGCAATTAATTCAGTCAGAAAAGGAGTGAGGAGAGATGACGCAGTTGTACAACTGCTCGCCAACCAAGTAGATGCCGGTGAGGCGGAGCTGATTCAAAAGCATCGGGAATAAAACCGTCAAAACTACCTGCTTTCTCTTAACAAAATACTCGTCAGATACTGAGCTTTCTTCAAAGCAACAGCTACCTGCAAATGACATACAATAACTGCACTCAGAATTTATGGTGTTTATTCATTAAAATCGAAGAAGAGTACCAAAAGCCTAACAGGATTACAATAACTATAGATTATCTCTCCTTCTCTCTCTTCCTTTCCTTGGGGGAAAGATGAAGATCAGAAAATTACCCCAATCAGTGGATCCCTTTTAACCATGGAAAATACTTCATCTGCCAGCTTTCATATGACCTTTGCTCTAGGATCATAGTTCTTGTACATGCGATGGCCAAAACCTGACATCTTTTGCTTCCTGAAGGACAAATAGGAAACAATGTTTCAATAAATAGAAGATTAAAAATAAAAACAAAATGCAAATAAGGTTGCTTCACCAGTTACTTAACCAGTTAGATGTAAGCAAAATACCTGCTCTTCACACCCTTAATGAACTCTGGAATGTTCTCAACAGATTCGATTTCAGTTGGCATCTTAAACACAGGCTGCACAAATCAAGGCCACAACAAGAAGATAATTGCTATTTGCAACATATAACACAAGGACAATGATGAATAGAAGAACACTCATCATATTAACCTGTAAATTCCAATCTCCCAATGCTGCGCATAATGGACTTCAACTTAGCATATTTGTTCTGAAGCAAGTAAACATTGCTTATGAAAATGAAACATACAAGCACTCACCTCATTTGCTCCGCCATGAAGCGGACCATATAGAGCTCCAACAGCTCCAGCAAGGGCAGTGTAAACATCCACGCCACTACAAATACAGAGCCAGATGTGTTAAAAGAAAACCAAACTTTATTCAGGTTGCGTTTTCTGAGGCCTCATTGTCTTCAAAGTCTGAGATTCCTACCTTGACGCCAGATGCCAAGCAGCTGCTGAGCAATTCATCTCATGCTCTGCGTAGGGTATGTATAGAAATGTCCAGTACACAGGCAAGTTGAGGATTTGGTTTATAAGGTGGATAAACAGGATGGACAATACAGGTATAAAAGAATGTTCATTCAACAAACAAAACCGACAACAAGGACAAAGTTTCCTTACATTTATAAATTGCCTGTTTTGGTTTTAGTACCATAAGCGATGAAATTTACAGGTATAAAAGAATGTTCATTCAACAAACAAAACCGACAACAAGGACGAAGTTTCCTTATATTTCTAAATTGCCTGTTTTGGTTTTAGTACCATAAGCGATGAAATTTACACTAACATCATCAGATATTGACCATCTTCCTGTCACAGGGTTGTATGCAAACCCAGCCATCTCTTGGACCTGGACAAAACCAACCAAACAATTAGTTTTAACTTTTAAGAAGTGCTGAGGCAGAGATCTCTATGCATGTAACAGTAATTAGTAGATCAATATAAGGTGTTCAGCTTACTGAAATAGAAGCACGCTCCAGGATCAGGACTAGTTCTTCAGGAGTAAGAAAATTTGACCATTGATGTGTACCTTTAGGAAGCTGTATTCAAAATGTCATCATCATGAGGAAAACCTATGACTGAACAAGATATAATAACAAATGAGACTAAAAGACTATCATTTCAAAGCATAACACTCATGTGTGCAGAAGGAGTCCATCTTCTTGGCAGAAATATTTTACAGTTAACATCTGGGAGAATATCAGTCGAGTCCTTTTCAATAATAACAATTGGATACATATAGAACTTTTCTATAGGTTTGGTGCATATTTTTGATACAACTTATGCAATGAAACCGCTTTAAACTTAAAAGTGGATAGTGTTTCATTATAAAAAGAATTTCCGAGTCCTCTGTGTAACGAAACAGGAATCATTTCTTGATGATTCCCATGCAAAAGGGTCAACATCTATTACACAAGTTGATTTTTCAGATAGAATAAAACTGGGTTTTTTGGGGAGGTAGGGTGGGGAATTCTAGATATCCCAATATATTGACTGCTGGGTTTAAGACACAATACTTGTGGATGAATCTCATGTTAGCCATAACAGGCTAAAAGTGAAGATCACCAACAAGTAGAATGATCACTTTTTTCAAGGGAAATTTCTAAGATAACCAAGTATCCCAAGTATTTATGATAGCAAGATGCAATAATAGTACCTTCACATAAGAACAGATGATCATTAAGTATATAAAACAACCATGGTCTACATTTGAGACTAGAACAAAACATGAAGCATGACCAATTTACAGCAAGCAATAGATGCTGCATGGAAATTAAGGATAGATAATCAACCAGCAGGTGTAAAGGAGTAAATACCCAGTGGAGCAGATACTCGGCTGCAATTATGGCAGTGGCATATGCTCTCATAGAACGGTTAATCGTTGAAATCACGGTAGCTCCACTGGGAACAGTTAAGGCTGACAGAGATTTACAGAAATCAGCAGGATTTTCCACGTGCTCAATCACCTAAGGAATAATCTTCAATTTATTACAAATTGGATTTACTCCAAGACAATTCGAAAACACTAAGAAAACCATACGCGGCTGATGTGTCGAGAGTGTATGCATACCTCTAAAGCAAACACAGCATCAAAACTCTTTTGTTCCTCGACTAGCTTTTCTGCGCGTAATGGAAAAACACAAACCTTGAGTTTAAGAAAAGAGAAGGTATTGGAATATTGAAGAATATAAAGGACTCTCAAATTTTCAGTAAAGAAATACAAATACTTACTAACTGGCACTAAATCATGAGCAACCACTTACAAAATCAGGTTATGTCTATATATTTGAATACAAAAAGCATTTAAATTTTGCCACCACAAAATAACACTTGACACAGATAGGAAAGCAAAACAATCACAATATCAGTTATGTTATGCAGGGATAACTCAGAAAACATATTTGATGTGGTTGTCAGATTGGTATTACTCATCCTTTTTACCAGATTTGATTACACTTGAGGCAACCAACCAAAAAAATTTAGAGAGTTTTGCATATCAAAACGAGGCACTAATTGTGTTTATCAGGAAAGAGAGAAGGAGAGAAGAGAAGAAGAGAGAAGAGGAGGAGGAGGAGGAGGAGGGAGGAGGGAGGGAGGACATGCATTCGAAATTGCGAAATTGTTCAAGAGATACCAATGAAATGCAACTCAGATAACCAGAAACTTTACTAAGTAGAATATAAAAGGGGTTTAGCAAGTACCAGCTGTAGTGCATTGATATTCAATTTTTGAGGTCACTGGATCCAAGTCCTGCATGAATTATTAATGTTTAGAGGTACCCTGATGTATATGAAGAGCCCACTTGACAAAATAATTACTCAGACCCATAGAATATATATAGTTATTGTTCAAAAGAATGGTCATACTGCGTGAAGGCGAGCTATCTTGATGTTTTTCTCAACAGCATCAACTCCTGTTACAATAGCTCCCATCCGAGCTAAAGGCTGAAAAAAGTTTAAAGATTAACATCAACCCATTTACCAAATACATTTTTCAGGTAAACTATCTCAGTTCAGTTACACATATCTTAAAGTAAAGAATCTGATCAAACTGGTCAATGCAATTAGAGACTAAAAGGGACAAAAAGCATCGGCACTCCAAATAGGAGTTACAGTCATATAATGTGGCAGTTGATAAAGTTACATGCCTTTGTAGGGCAATAGAAATGTCAATGTGATGGATACTGTCTCTGCAATAGACAAGTATCAAAGGATACTCAGCCAAACCAACACTAGTAAATTTGATCCCTATTGCCGAATGCCTAAATTACTCATCTGAAATAACATACCTCAGAAAGAATCCCACCTCCACAGCCAACATCAATAAATCTGAGCCCTTCAAAGGGCCTAGCAGATAACGGGTCCCTCCTGAAAATCAAAAACACAAAATAAGAAACATGGAAGCACTATCTTCCTATTAAGTCCGAATACATGTTTTCAGGTGTGATTCTTTATAACCGTTTCATTTCAGTAAACAGTACCAGAAAGCAAGGACACCTACTTCTTCATTACTTAGCAGCTACCGATTTTCATTATTCACTAAACTCATAATTAACTAGAATTAGAAATTAATTGAGCTTCACCTGAAATGACGACACAGTGTTGAGCGAATGAATGCAAGCCTTGTAGGATTCATTGCATGCAACGGCTTGAATGGTCCTTCCGAATCCCACCTTTTTCATAAAAATCATCAAAGAGTTAATGTCATTAGTAAATTTCCTTCTCCTTGATCAAAACCACAGCTAAATGCACAAATTGAAATCTTCAAGGAAATTTCTCCCACCAGGTCCCGGAAATGGCGGCAAACTTAGCGAGCTCTGCCTGGTTCAGCGACGACGGAGACGGAGAGGGAGGGTTTTGCGGCAGTTGAATCAGAGGAGGCTCTCCAGAAGGAGGAGGCAGCGGAGGCCCATTTGAGAAAATTCTAGTGGCATTATGCAAGTTCAGCAATCGAGGGGGTAGAATTCGGTGGAGGCTCGTAGAGGCGGTGACGGTGTACGGTGCTCGGAGTTGCTTCAGGAGCTTCCAAGTCATGGCCATTGTGTTTGTTAGAGAGAAGAGAGGAACGAGCCGAAAGAGAGGACTTCAGGTTACGCTTCACAAAGGAATCAGACTTCAATTTAATTTAATTCTCGGCCAACAATATTTTTGATTTTCTTTGTTTAAACAAATGAATAGGGAAAAAAGTCAAAATTAAACATCCAAGCCACAAACCAAAGCTCTAAGAGAAAACCCACCATCATCAAATGACAATCATCAAAAGAGAGAGAATAATAATAAGCAACTAGAAACTCCGAAATATATCTAATAGCTAGACAGCATAATGGGAGCTGCTGTTCCAGAAAAATAAGCATACAGCCTATTACATGGAATCAAGGAAGGTTTTCATTTGCTACATCCATCTATGTCTGATCCATCCATCTTATAAGGTAATACATGATGAAGTTACATGCTTTCAAATTAATGTACCACTAAACAGCCACTTATCTATGAAGTTGCCATTTACAACCAGACCAAACATTGGCATGAGTAAAGCTCCGCTGAGAAACCCGCCAAAACTATAGATAGAGTATGGTATATGAAAAACCTTGATGATCAATCTATAGTCCATTAGACATCCATGCCCAGCGAGAAAGAATTCTTGATTATGCAAATTAGTATCTTATGGATATATTCGGTTCAAGTAAAAAGGTCATACACTTCCATCAATCCTCTGCAAAACCAAGAAACCTATTGATATGCTTGGCAACTGGGGTGGCATCACCTGGATGGTATGGAATGAGGGACTCCACTTCCATATCTGCTATAATGCGACAAAGTGTCTGTGGGTGAGCATAGTACAGATGCTTCCTGTCTGTTAGTTCTTCTGCCAACTCACTTTGATGGTTGTCCATCAAATCTTCATTAACCACGACAATTAAGGGCTTCCTAAGCTGCAATGTCTCAAATATGCTCCCTGAACCTGCATGACTAATTACAAGAGATGCTGCTCTCAGATACTCTGCAATGCTTGATGAAAAAGTGAAGTAATCTACCGCAATGGAGTCATCATCTCCTTCTTCAGACTTTGAGGGAATGTAGGAGCCACGGCCCATTTGAATGAGAAGGTCAGTGTACCCTCTTCTTGACAGCTCTTCTTTAACCTCTTCTGTATCCACGGCTTTCACTAGAGCATCAAAACTAGTAGTTCCAACAGTCACAAAAACTGTCTTCTTACACTTGATTGTGACCTCAGTATCTCCCATCTACAATCCCCGTCAAGGTTTCGCACAAACTAATCCTGGTCAGAAGCTTTGGACCTGAAACGCAATCTTATGGAATCAGGGAAGGTTATAAATAGCCGTATCCCCCACCCACATTCTTCCTTATTATTCTTTCCTATTGCCTATCTATATTTCTTTCCCCATTGCCCCTGTGGAGTAGACAAACAGAAGCAGAAAGTTAAGGCCTTTGCGAGGGTTATGATCTTGTTTTTCTTCTTCTTTTGCTTCACCCCTTCCTTCCCCCAAGCTTCTCATGGGATTTTCAATCCTATTTAGTGATATTGACCAGATCGTATTAACTAGACTACTAATTGGCCTTTTTATTTACAATCTAACCAACCCACATACAGAATAGTAATTCTAGTAGTCTTCCTATTTTGAAAACAGAACACACCTATATCATCTCACCAAACACCAATCTTTCAATCACCATTCACTTGACATGCCACTAACTTACAAAGCAAACCCCAAGCAAAATCAAACAACAACTCATAACGAGTATTACAATTAATTAAGGGATAGTTTTCGAGAAATCTGAGTCCTTGTTTGAAATTCCCAAATGCACCCAAAACCTCGACTTTTGCAGTTTGTTGAAGAAAATATCATACTAGTGCACTAAACAGAGATTCAGACAAGAATCGACACAAGTGCAAAATTTTGAAAAGCCAATTCCAGCATTAAGAAGAACATGATCAGAGCATAAACTAAGCAGTTAAGAATCCCTAGAGCTAATCCTCTCAGCAAACAATGAAGCGTTTAAAAGACTACAGAAGTGAAATTGAACCTGCTGTGATCGCCGGCGGTGAGTGAGTAAGAGAGAGGCGTCCAAACAGTTCCCTTACAAAAAAAATTAAGAAAACCAAAAAGAATGAGGAGGAGGAACTCAGAGGTGATGTGTAATAACAAAAAGAAAAAGAAGGGGAAAATGTAGGAACAAAACTATTTGGAGGGCCAAACTGCAAAGTGGTATATTCATCATATATGAGCGTGGGTTGTTGGGAGTGAGGCGCGTTTGCAAATCTAAAGAGCGGAAAAAGAAAAAAAAAGAAGGCAGAGAGAGAGAGAGATGGGAAGCAGCAGCAAGCCGTTGGGACCCACAGGGGAGTTCTTCAGGAGAAGGGACGAGTGGAGGAAGCACCCGATGCTTTCGAATCAGCTCCGCCACGCCACTCCCGGCCTCGGCATCGCTCTCGTCGCCTTCGGTGTCTACTTGGTCGGCGAGCAGTTCTACAACCGCGTCATCTCTCCTCCTTCTTCTCACTCCTCCTCCTCCTCTTCTCACTGATGAGGAGGATTCATTCAATCAATCTATTTCAGGTCCCCCAACCTCTCCCTTTCCCATTTCAATTTCATTTTCATTTTATTAGGTGGTCCTTACGTTATGATTTTGAGGGCTAGGTGGTGTGTTATTCTCATGTTTGGAATTGGGGTTTGGGAGTTTCAGTTGAACAAGAATTGGAATTTGGGAACACTATGTACTTGCCCTAAAAGATGTGCTATGCAGAGGTAGTTAGGTTTTGGTTTAACTTAGTAATTGCATTGTTAGATATATGTGTGCATACCTGAAATCTATTACTTAGGTCCAGATTTGAGGAGGAGGTATACAACTTTTAGGATGTTTTGGTAGTTTTTCAACAAAGTTTCTGTTAGTGACAGTTTTGATTAGGATTTCGCCATGCTGGCTTTTCATTTTTGTGCTAGTGATTAGTGAGTCTGCTGACTTATTGTTTGCAAGGCTTGAATCCTTGTTGACATATCACCGCATGCGACTTAATTGTAGCTATTTGATGCCTATGATTTTTCCCACTCCTGTTTAGGCCTCCAATTTGTTTCTTTTTTTTTATTTTGTACTCTTCCAACTTTACCAGTGTGTCAGTGTCCCACAGTCTCACCGTAGTCCCTCCTCCATTTCATTAGATGTTCTGTAACTCTTAGGGCTGAAACATCAACCCAAGCAATCAGTATCACCCTTCCGTTCCCCTTATCTCTCATCTCTTGGCTGTGAAAACTGTAGTATTTTCTATTGAGTATGCTTAGCTTGATCAGGTCTGAGCTTTTTGGGTGTGCTTTAGAGAAAGAACTATGGTTGTCATGGCCATAACATGAGAGAGGATCGGAGGAGAACCGTAAGGCCTAAAACTGACAGAGAATGACAGAAACACCTAGAGTAGGAGACACTGATAAAAGTTGGAGGACCACTACATTATGAAAACGTATTGGAGGAATAAAGTGGGAATCCGGCAAAAGCTGAGGGAGGAACACAGTAATCAACCTCTCACAGCATATAGACAATTTATATTCTATGAGTAAGAGGTGGTTATAATAGGCTTGTTAATACTTAGTATTGTGTAGCTCTTTGATTGTTGAATACTGCGAGCACGTGAGTTGATCTCGTAAAGCTGGTTCATACAAGTTATAGTAGAGACACACATCTTTCCTATTGTTTTCACAAATCCATTTAACATCTTTGGGTTAGCAAATTCTCTTTTTGATCTTGGCTGTTCTTGCAGATTGGCTGCTCAGCAAGAGGAATGAAGTCTGGAGTTCCTCATCTTTCAGTGCCCCCTTTCTGGTTTGTATTTCAATAAAAAGTATTCAGTTAACTAGAGCCTTAAAGAACTTGAAGGCTGTGAATTTTATTATGTAGAGGTTTGTCATGTGTCTACTCTACCCCTGAATGGCTACATTTGAAGGTTGCATAAGTTGAAGTATGTGTTTTTTTGCTTCTGAGCTTGGGATGTTAACAAGTTATGTTATTCTTTTTGGCGTTCTTTCTTATTTGGGAAGAACTTTCATGAAAACTTACAAATCAAGGGGCACATAATGACTTTGTTGAAGTCTTAGGCTGATCTAGGAGAAAGGAAAAGAGTTTCACACTCCCATTCTAACACGGTTATCATGGAAGATAGCCAAGAAGGCTCAGTTCCCATCCAGAAAGTATATTGACATTCCTTATAATTGGCTTTTGTTTCAAGGAGGGTTGCATTTCTCATTAACACAGCCAATGACTAGGTTTTTAAGTCACCTTCAACTTATTCTTCTTTTTTTTTTTTTTTTGCTCGAGAACTTTGATAAGATCATTTCTGGGGGAATAACCTTCAGAACTCGGAACTGGGTTGAAATTGCCTTGAACCCGGGGGCACAAATTCTGTCTTTTCCAATGTGACTCAGACGCAGTAATATGTGGCTTAAACCACTTTCACAGCAGATGGCTTTAAAGAAAACTTAGCAGGAACCAACATTTTCACAAAACCCATTAAACAAATCTCGTCTCTGAAATGACCATACAGAGCATGACATTTTTGAGACACGACATTTGTGAACCTGGCCGAGCTCAAGCAGTCTCTTATGTATAGCTGCAACGTGCGTGACTAAAACAAAGCTTTACCTAATAATCCCAGTGGAATTAGTCACGGTGCTGGTGCTATCGCTGGCTTTCATTTTAATGTGAATCATCTGCCCCAGAATGCTTACAACTTAAGTTACTAACTGGCTTACATTGAGTAATTTGGTTCCAAAAAACGCACATTTCTTAGCATCCTTGTTGAATTAGGAAAGAGAATGTATTGTTTAAATCGGGGAACATAATGTAACTTCAGTAACATGGTCATACAGGTTAAGTCTGTTGTGGTCGCATATGCAAAAGTTGGACATTAGTTATAACACTATTTACCTGCCGCATGGGTCAGAATGGTAAAATATCATTGTAATCGATAAAATTTCTTTTTTTTTTAAAAAAAAGAAGAAGCTCTCTTTCTCTAATTTGATCAAACAAAAGAGAAAAATGTAGAGCTAATTTCCGATAACAGCTCGAGGTCGCTTGGCTGTGTTTTCCACCCTCCTCAGAGGTCGAGCCTAAGAGCTAGGTCTCTAATTTGTTTTTCTGCTGGAAAGTAATAAAGGAATTTGACGAAATAGGTAAAAAAAAGTAAAAATTTGGAAAAAAAAAAAAACAGGGAAGGTAAAGTCTGTTTTTGTCTCCAAGTCGATGGAATAAACACTGACCATCACAATTTCGAATCAAATTTTAGATAGTGCCAACAACTCTCTCTGCTGCTGCTGCTGATGGGGCTCTTGGTTCATGCACTTGGCTTCACCCTCTCTGCTTCTTCTTCACTGCTCTTCTCCTCAAATGACAACCTCCGAATTCCGCCAATCTCACACTCCAACCTACGATTTGCAGGCAACTCCCACCTCCTCTATTTCTCAATTTTTCCGTTCAAGCCTCTGTTACTATTATCTCATACTTGAATGCCTTTTCAGGTCATCAATTCAATTTCAGGGAAAAGCATCGTAAGGCTAGAATTGCAACCTCCAGCTTCACTTGTTTCTCTGCCCAGGAAGATGTAAGTATGTGGCACTTCTTCTTCGTTCAATTCGATCATGTCAATTTGTTATTCTAAAACCAAAAATAAATAAAAATTATTTGGATAATGCAGAAACCGGAGGAGTCTGTAACAGTGAAAGAGAAAAGCGTGTCAGTGATTCTTTTGGCTGGGGGGAAGGGTAAAAGGATGGGTGTAAGTCCTCTTCCACATTTTTCGTCTATCAACGAGTAATAAGATTTTTGGAGTGTGATGATTGTTTTATGTATGTTTGTGCAACTAGGCCAGTATGCCGAAACAGTATCTCCCGCTTTTAAGCCAGCCTATTGCATTGTACAGGTAACTTATTATTCAACCAAATCAATGCTTTTACATTGCATCTTTTGACCTCATGGATTCTGTTTTTTTTTTTTTTTTAATTCAATCAATGCTGATTAAGTTGTAGTTTTAGAACCTAATTACGGAGACTCCTTTAGTGTAGTTACCGGCCCATAAGGTTGTTTGTGTTTGTCCATAGACTTGCTTTTCTAGTCATCTTTCCTTTTCTTTTTTTTTCTGTATGCAAAGTTTGTGCTCTTCTGAATGGATATTTGCCAACTCCGTGCAGCTTCTATACTTTCTCACGCATGCCTCAAGTGAAGGAAATCATTGTAGTTTGTGATCCCTCCTACAGGGATGTTTTTGAAGGTTCCATTCCTCTCTTGCTCTCCTTGTCTTTGACATGTTTGTCTGTTGCGTTTAGTGCTGTAGGACACACATTTTTTCTGATTTGGTTTTGGTCATGTTCTCAGACTCCAAGCATAAGATCCACACGGAACTTAAATTCACGCTGCCTGGGAAGGAAAGACAAGATTCTGTTTACAGTGGACTCCAGGTGCATCCACATTATTGTGTTTTCCATACTTTAAGAAACAAAAGTCTCCCTGATCCTGAACAAGTCTCTTTGTTTTGTTTTCTTGGGAAGGGTCTCTCAGTTGTAGCCTAGTATTGAATCTACCTACTTAACACATTAGTCTGAAGTCTTCATTCTGCTTTATCTCAAAGTCGGTTGCAATAGCTTTCAAAATGCAAGTCAACTAAAGTGATTAATTTACTTTTTGGAAAACAATTAGTATCTTCAATTGGTGATTTTTTTTCCCGAATTGCATTATTGTAAAATGAGGATGTGTGACTGTGTGAGTACGATTGCATAACTAACAATTGGATGCAACTTCTGTGTACAGGCTATTGATTTGACCTCTGAGCTTGTTTGCATCCATGACTCTGCAAGACCTCTGGTATCGTCAGGAGATGTTGAGAAGGTCAGAATTTCTTTACTTATATATCTAATTGATTCGCCTTATTCTGTTTTGACATTACATATTAATAGATCACCTTGTCTTTAGTATCATTATGCATTGCGTCTTAGGTATAGAGCAATGCTGCTTCTTATGTAAAGAAATCTCTGTCTAGAAGTATTAGATACACGTTATCCATACCCATCCCTAGTGTCGGACTGAACATTTTCATGCACAGAAACCAATTTGCACCAGAATGCATAGAACTAGGCATGTTTACAATTGCTTGAAAAGAAAACTTTTGGAAAGGGAGAAGTGGATGACATTTTTCAATTATATAATTGTATAAACAGCCTACAACCATGACAAAGACGATGAAAATTTGTAAGACTTTAGCCCTAGAAATTATCCAAATCAACTTGGCCATCCCTTAACATGAAGCGGTGTATATCCTACAAATGATGGAAATGAAAGCTTTGCCATCAAGATGCATCTACTGCTCTTCTATTTAAGTATATTAATTGTTGACAAACTAAAGAAGAATAGTAGAGGACAGAGCAATCTTGGGTATCATACCAATATCCCCCCATAAGTATTGATGCGTACCTGTTAGGACCCTATGACAAGGCTCAATGATGAGTAGCTGACTGGCCGGTTCTTGAATAAAATGCAAACTGTATCATGTAGGGGTTGTGAGACTATTTTGATTGAAGATTCCACTTTGTGTTAAGGGATGAAGCTTTTCCAAGAAGATCTTAGAATGTCTTAAGAATTGCTTTTCCATTTGTTAGCATGTAAAGATCATTTCAACTCTCCAAATAAGTGGTTTTGTTTAACTTTCCTTGCTGCCAGTCAATATGTCAAAAGAATGTATATGGAATACATCACGTAGGAATGAAAGGTATTTGCACATGTATCTTTTTCCTCAAGTAAGGGTAAGGAAAATCACACTTCCACCAAGTGCAGAATGGGTGGGTGGTTGTTGTTTCAGTTATTTTGGTGTATCCTTGGTGGTTTTGTGAAATTGTTTCTTTATTTATTTACTTTGGTTTATGTCAAGTCAGAATTCTTCTATTACTATTCAAGAGAATAATGAGAGCAAGCATTGAATGCTTTTAGGTTCTTAAAGATGGTTGGTTAAATGGAGCAGCTGTACTTGGGGTTCCAGTAAAAGCGACCATCAAAGAGGTACGTATTAATCATAGTGACTTGCTTTCAGATTTATACTACTTGCAGTTGATGAATACTTAAACTACAACCAATTTATATGATGCATTTGGTTTAGTTTCTCCTTGTTTCCCTTTCAGAAAAACATATGTGTGTGTATTAGGATATCATGTAGCTGCTAGTTTCCATGTTTCCTTGTACTTTAGTTGTATTATCAGTTATGTATCCTTCGAGGTACTTGAGCAGTCGATACAAAAGCCCATCTCTCTGCAGTTTTTGTCCCTGCTTAAACAGATATCAGGGGGCTTTCAACCTGTTTGCAGAACATGAATTCCTGCATATAGATCTTGTGACTGAGAAATTTGTCTTTTCATATGCAGGCAAACTATGAGTCTTTTGTAGTCCGAACTCTGGACAGGAGAACACTCTGGGAAATGCAGACACCACAGGTTTAATGTTTCCAGCATTTACATCTCTCAATTCATGACTTTGGAACATTCTAATAGCTACTGTCTATCAATTCTCACAGGTCATCAAACCTGAGTTGCTCAAAAAGGGCTTTGAACTTGTTAACAGGTACATAGGGATTAATGTCGATTTTGTTGTACAATGTTAAATGCAAACTGCTGTAATAAATAAAAATATTAGGTAATGAGTTGATGATGATAAATGTTGAGGATGTGAATAAATCAGAATCCTGTTAGTTATCCCTCGAGAGCCTGATCCTTGTTTTGTTAATTAAAAACCCAAGAAAAAAGTCTGAAGAGTTGACTCATAATGCTTTGAAATACTGATCAAGAGAGACAAAAGTTTGTATGAGTTTTGCCAGGCAATTTTCAATTGAAAAACAGTGTTGGACACCTGTAAGTGTTTCTATCTTTCTCATTTCTTAATAATTGTAATTTCAACAGAGAAGGCCTTGAAGTTACCGATGACGTGTCTATTGTTGAGCACCTTCCACATCCTGTGTACATCACTGAAGGATCTTACACCAACATCAAGGTAGTAAAATATCCTACTCTTTGCATTTTTTGCAGCTTACACGAATACAGAACCAATACTCAGCACCCCATCCTTTGATTTGGAAGTTGCTCATTTTATTTGGAAGTTCATCTGTAAGGGAAAGAAGTCTCATTTCATTGCACTACAAATATTTTGCAGGTCACAACGCCAGATGATTTATTACTCGCAGAAAGAATATTGAGTATGAACACTAAAAAGTCTTCAGGATGATCTTCTTGCCATTTGTCTTCGAATCACATTGATGCACCTACGAAGATATTTGAAAATGTTTCTAAGTAGCATGACTCATTCAACAAACTCCCCTTGCTGAGATATGCAGCTATTGAGTTCAGAATCGGATGGTATTATAACCGGCTCCAGAAGTGTCTAAAATTTAGGTCCATATGTGGAAAAGCAAACAAAAATTTCTCTGTATTAAACTATTTTTGTATATGCAGCCAAGTAGCTTGGCTATCAGAAACAATTTTCCTTGGGGTTAATCATAAATCTATGCGGAAAGTATATGAAACGGAACCATTTTGATTTTACTCATTGAAGTCTTCTCCTGATGAATGTGTGAACATGAACATGAATGTGTCAACAGGGTGTAGACAGAGGAATTTTACCAAGCACTCCAAGCATTCCACCATAACAAAGTTTCCAAGCAATTTTACCAATAAAAAAAGAAAAAGAAAAAAAAACTCCAACTTTCCTCGTCAACCAAGGCAGTCATGCGAAAGGTTTCACCACATACACAAGACCTAACTGGCTTTCTATCTTGACGGCCAAGTCTTCTCTCTTGTGCTCAAGTCCTGCTCCGCCATCCGCCGCCCAAAACTCAGCACCGCCGTCCATCCCCACGTACGTCACCAAATCATTGCTCCCAAAATTCTTCAACATAGAATATGATCGAGGTTTTAATGTTTTATTGTGTGCTGTGTATGAACAAGATCGAGGTTGGGTATGATTTAAGTTGAGGAATGAAAATTTGCACAACAATCTTCAACAAAGACCAGTGAAATAAATTATGAAAAGGAGCAACTTGAATCCATTCAAGGTTTTACCATTTTATTTGTATTGATCAAATAAAAATTGGATGGACACAGATAAATCAGTTGAATAAGAAAAGGGAAAAACCTTTACATTATCTGTTTCACCCTATCACTGCATCTTTGAAGAATGGCTAAACTGGGAACATAAATACAGGAAAATGTGTAACGAAATGGAACAGTATAGCCAAAACTCCAATCCTAAATCCTCTCTTTATCTTGTCTTCTCTGCTTTCTTCCTTGACTTGCCACACACACCAAACAATGAAAACCGTCTACCTTTGCGTGGTTGAACAGGGGTCCCTTTTACCTGTTTATAGGCACAAATCTTTAGAAGTTGCTCTGAAGTCAAGCTACTTTTCCAATTTTACTAATTTTAAGACAAATATAAAGATGTAATAACTTTTTACCTTTCCTCTTTTACGACGTCTAGTGTTATAACAATGAAAAAATCCACTGCAACCTCCTCTACCTGACCCTGATTCATCGCCCCTATAGAAAAACTAAGAATGAGAATGTGCATACAATGGATATGAATAACTGTGGATGCATGACTACTTGGCATTTAGTAATTACTGTGGATATGAATATATTGCATATAATTTTGCCAATGACAGATTAGAAAAGACAACAAATGAAACAAAAAGAAAAGCCACAAGAGTGCTATCAATTGAAACAACGGTTCTCCTGCACCATACTAAGATTCTGTTTCACTATAGAATCTGATAGTCCGGAATTAAGCACTTGAGTGCCCTACTAAAAACTTTGAGCATGTCTTGTACCGTATTGAATGTTTTCGGAAATTTTTTTAGCACTTCTGATAATGCAAAAGGATTCAGCATCAATAGTGAAAAGAAATTGCCTATAACATGAAGTATCTCTATCATACTGAAGGCTGAATTCGATAAATTTCTACCACCAACAAATAATAAACACAAACTGAACATCACATATATCACTGCTCAAACTCTTACTGTTGACATTAACAACACCACCTCATCTACCAGACCAAAACCATCACTACTATATCGAACGCTTGAATGCCACCACCAGCACTCTTATTATTATGTCACGCCCCTACCAACTCTTATTGACTCCTACCCTTTTAGCACTACCAGTTACAAGAAACCAGCTAACATATACAACCATTGCCACTCTAATTAATGGCTAAAGAACTGTCACCACTAATAACACTGTTGTTACTAACATTGTGTCACCAAACCTATTCAGTAACATCATATCCACTTTCACAATCCATAATTTCTGTTACTAACAATATTGTTGTTACTAACGTCAACATTCATGTTGATCGATTTTAGTAACATTCAAGTTAAGCAATTTCTGCTTGAAACTTCAGTATCCATAATTTAACATTCAATAATACTAGGTGATTTTTTAGTGTTTTAGAATTTCAGTGCTAAATATACAACATATGGTGCTTAATTCTCAGTTGTATTAAACAGGCTCGAACACATTATAATACCCGGATTAAATGCATCACTGAGTCCTAATCTTCTTTCTGCAGCCTAAGAACATGACATTGTCTAGACTAAAATACCCCATTTAGAGCTGTGACATCAAGATGCAGATGGTCAAAAACTTTCCTGGAGACATATCAGCACCGAAATGCTCTTTTCCAGAAATGGAGAGCAACTCTACACATGCACATTCCATTTTCCACTATAAAGGTCTATCTACAGTTAGCAAATTTAGTGACCATATATCTATTTAACCTTGAATAATTAAAAACAGACATTGTTCTATGAACCTCAGAAGATGAAGTGTTTATACTACTACAAAATGCTTATAACAACCTGTGCAAGATAATCACATGACTCACATTAATCAAATCTCAAGGAATCTAGTTTGTCCACCATTAAACTGTTTTTTGTGTTTTCAGCCAAGTAAGGACTAAGGAGTAGAAAAGAATTTTTTAAAGAAACATGGAAATAATCAAGAAATCAATACTCACAGGTGATCTTTGTCGGACTTTCCCTTTTCATGTAGTAAACTCGGGGACATAGGATAATGATCAACCCTTTTACCTATTTGGTCCTGCTGAATGACCTTCCCACTGTTAGCACTCAAGATTTTTACTTCATGGTTTAATCCATCATCCCATTGCTGAGAGGATAATCCCATTGAATTCATCGATTCCATCTGATCTTCGTAATAAATGCCATCCTGAGGCAGGACCTGATTCTTTTCAGGTTTCAAACGACTCAAAGAACCAGGGGTGCCTTTCTCTACAACCTGTAGCCACGCAGTCTCTAACCTTTGGTCGCGAATAATGGATTCTATTCTCTGCATTGGGATCTCCTGTCCGCTCTCTCTTGTATCACTTGTTTGAGCATTGCCATCTGCAACTAAGTCTGATGAATCAGAGGTTGACTTGTGGGTCCCATCCAGAAACAGAGAACAATTGGAATAACCATCTGTGGCATTTGAACCAACTCTTTTCCTTTCCCTGACAAGTTCTGCTATAGTTCCTGCCTGCTTTACACCTTCGAGCAAGTGAACCGGACTTGGACCATTTAGAGAAGCCTCCCCACCTGGCAAGTGGACAATTCTAACCTCTACATTGCGTCTGAGAACTATTTCCATTGAATTTGTGATACTGCTCACAAACCTCTCTGCTCTAGATTTGATACTTCCATCTTCAAATGCAACATAAGCAACCAGAACACCTGAATAAAAATGCCAGTTTAAACAAAAGGAAGAACAGGAAGAATGCACATGCGGGTTTATACTATAAACACACTACACATACATGCATATATATAAAACATTATATATATATATATATATATATATATATATAGAGAGAGAGAGAGAGAGAGAGAGAGAGAGAGAGAGTCCATCATGGGTCTTTAAAGGTATGATTTAGGCTCAATGTCCCCCCTTGTATTCGACGGTTTCATTTATAAAGGCTTGAGGGCAGCCGCACCGGCCCTTGTTTCAAAAAAAAAAAAAAAAAAGGTATGATTTAAGCCATGAACTAAAAGGATGCCCCTTATTCTATGAGACTGCAAAGTATAGCTTAAGCATCATTATAAAAATCACCATTTTACACCCAGTGTCATCATGACATCATATGGTGTTCGTTTACTGAGAACATCTAACAAAGACGTTGTATATGTAGAACGAAAAAAAATCATATCAAGCATGAGTAGCTTCTTTTCTTCGTTTTCATTTTTCGCCCTCCTTTCATGTTTGTACATCCTCCTCCAGTGAGAAAACAATACACCATGTATCACTATGGCATATAAAACTATCAGTGATATGAGCGTAAATGGAAACAACTATAAACTATAATTTTCTAGTCAAGAATACTAATTAGTCATTGCAAGAACGACTTTAAACTTTACAAATAACTGAAGCAACTTCCGACTACAAAAAGGTGAATAAGGTCTTTGTGCATATGCAAAAATAAACAAAAGTGAATGAAAAGCTTAAGAGCTTACCTTCAGCTTCAGATATAGACACTAGCTTTCCATGAGAATGTAGTAGCTGCCTCAATGTCTTTGAATGACACTTCTCAATACACTGTGCCCATACATCATTTAACTTTTCAGAGTTTACACATCTAAGGCTCATATTTCCAGCCATAACATTTCCACACAAGGGAATTGAGGCTCCACTATCCACGAACTGATCATGTGAGGGCTTGGTATTCACACCGAAACCATAATTTCTTGACAACAAATCTCCCTGATGGTTGGAATTGTCATTTGGTGCTCTTTGTACAGAAGCTTGTTGAGTTGATTTTTGTAGTATATAGTGACCATCTAACTTCTGTTTGTAAGTGGCTGCTTCTCTTGAAGTTGAAGCACTTGAAGAATCATCCTCAGTTGTCTTGCAGCTATGCCTCCTGCTGCATGAGTGACTAAGGTCTGGAGAAGGCACTGAACCAAGCTGCAACAGAGTCGCTGTAAACCATGTTGAGCGCTCACTTGAAACCCTAAGCTGTTTTTCAGCCTCCGAAAGAATCTTCAGAGCATGTTTTAATCTCTCCAATTCTGCTTCAGTCACTGAAGTAAAACAATCACCATAATTGGAAATTTGAATAAAAAAATAAACCAAAACAAAAAGATTATAACATCTTTACTGGACTAAACATCATCTACACCGACAAAATAGCCAAAATAAAATAAAATAGAATAACATATGAAATTATGGAGCAACAGTTACTCTAAAAATAAAATACAATCAGTAGAGTATTTTTTGTCCCCAGGATTATTAACGTAAATGACTACTCTAAGATATACACCTGTCGTGATCTAGACGGGTGAGTATTTCAAGAGAAGAATTTGAGAGAACCAGAAGTATGCCAACAGATGAAACATTACCATCTAAGCAAAGAAAATAACAACACAAGACCTATGTATTAGATATATAACCTTTTCTTAAACAAACCTACCAATCTTAAACTAACAGGAAAATTTAAAATTATTTGTACCACGGAATCTCTTGTAGAGGTGAGAAACTATGCGCAAGTGGATGACACGATAGATCCCTACCCATTCAATACAATGATTCTCCATACAAGATTCCAACACTTGGTTCTTTATTATGGCTAGATTCCTAAATTTGGATTGGGTCAAGGAGATCACCAGTACTACCCAGGAAATACTTGAATCTATTCTAGGGAAGCAGATGGATAGATCATGGAACCAACCACATACAGGAATCTTGCAAATTGCAGCATAATGCTTCTCAGTACTTATAATATCATTTCTCCAACGGGCCATGTTGTACATCTTATCATGTTTGATTGAATCCATTGGTCTTACCAATATTGATCTATATACTTATTCGTCATGTAGTTATTAATCATTAACATTTGTAAAATAGAATGAACAACTTTATTGCATCAAAAGTTAAGGGGACACACTCACAGTTCCGAGCGCCATAGTCATGTTTGACATCATTAGTACTGTTGGTTCCCGCAATGATGTCCATAATTAAGCTGGCCAACTGAGACATCAAAACCATGGGATCAACCCCGGAGTCCATCAAATCTCTGGCCCTTTTCACTGTTTCTGCAGTGTCCGATGACATTGCTAACTCCAAAAGATCTAGTAACTTGTCATCGGAAACAACTCCCACCTGCAAAAGATAAAGTAGTTGATAAGTTCGAACATATCCAACATAATACTAGACTAAGAAATCAGTGTTTTTTGTATTTTCTTTGATAATAGTGCCATGAACTCGCATTAGTATGCTAAACTCATACTGAATTAGACCATGTCAGGAAATGATAGCCAGAGAAAACTCACGAGTTCATTCACAAGAGATGTTGAAATTCTTTTCCCCAGCAAACTCAACTGGTCCAACATAGTTTCTGCATCTCGAAGTGAACCATCTGCATTCAAAGCAATCAAATCTAATGCATCTGGTCCAACATCTAGGTTCTCTTCAACAGCAATTTTCCTCAACCTGGCCACAATCTCACTATCCTTAATTTTGTTGAAGAGATATTTCTGACACCGAGATTGTATGGTACGAGGAACATTATCCAAATCAGTTGTAATGAATATGAAGACAACTCGCTGCGGTGGTTCTTCCAAATATTTAAGAAATGCCAACCATGTCTTAGAAGGCAATAAGTGACACTCATCAATTACAAAAACCTTATACCTTGATGATGCTGATGAGGGAGCCACAGATAGAGTTTTCAATAGGTACCTGACTTTATCAATTCCTTTCTTATTGGTACCATCAACTTCCAATAGATCCTTATTCTTACCAGACATAAAATCAGTGCACTCCCTGCAGTAGCCACAGGGTTTAGTTTCATCAGGAGCTAGGCAATTCAAGGAAGCAGCAAAAATTCTAGCTGTTGACGTTTTTCCAGTTCCACGGGGTCCCTGGAAAAGATAAACGGGAGCAATCCTACACCTATCAATAGCATTTATAAGTGATTGCACCACAATATTCTGGCCAATCAATTCACGAAAGAACATCGGCTTGTACTTCTGGCTAAAACTTCTAACACTATCTGGAGTGCTTTCCTCTTCCCCCACTCCACTCAGAGCTACAATCTCCAAGCCTTCTTGACTTCGGCAGCTTGACCATCTCCGTCCATCCAATCTACTCAAAGCTTCCAAATCAAGTTCCCCAAAGTTTGTGGAGAGTTCGTCATCACTCCTCCCAGTTCCTATGGATGACCCTCCTCTACCATCACCACTATTGTTTAGCAATGGCAGAACACCTTGCGCACTTCTAGATGCAATTCTCCGCTTATTGGAACCTGACGACGACCCCCGTCGTCTAGGATAAACATTTTGACTTCCACACAAAAGGACACTTCCTTTTCTCCTTATAGTATCAGAAAGCGAAGGGGAGCAACAGCTTCCATACATGCCTCTGTGCTTTGGGGTCTTTTTGGACCAATAACAAGGAATCCCACATCCTTTGCTACCCGGAATATCCAAATGGTCCTCAACCTCATCATCCCCATCATTCATTGAAGTCGCAGTTCCATCCCAAGATCCAACAGTACTTGGATTCCGAACACCATACCTATTATAAGAACTAGTCGACAATGCAGGAGTGCTATAGCAATAAGAAGAGTCCTCTGCTCTACTATCATTTCTCCTAACATTAGTGGAGGCCGGAGGCCAATGCTTGTGCCTAAGCTTCAAGAGCAATGGGGAAGCCCCTCTAATGTGCCTCAGATCCTCAGAATTAGAGTAATCCTCAGTGTCATCGGATTGCTCATCCCGGCCTCCCTTTCTTAAGTTCCTACCAAGAATCAACTCTTTCTGCTGATGTTTGGACAAAACATGAGAATGGGACTCGATTTTCTTACTTGCTTTCTTACCATTACCATTACCATCTTTGAGCGGCGGTAGAAGATTCGGATATCTGCGCCGGAGCATCATCAACGACCGGCTCTGGCCACCACCACCGGCGTCACTCCTGGAATCTCCGTGGCTCAAGCTGTCATCCACACTCAATGCCGCAACAGAAGAAGCTTCATCCTCATCTTCAACACCATAATCATCCTCCTCCTCCTCCTCCTCCTCTTCGTAGTCATCATTTCTCGACGATTTGGAAGAGCCCTTCCAGTTGTACAGGAACACCTTCTTGTTGTCGCCGCCGCCGCCGCCGCCATTGTTGGTATTGTGGGAAGTGGAACAAGTAGAAGGAACCCCCGCCGCAGATCTAGAGGAAGCCAAAGGAGAGCGCCAAGAAGAAGTGGTCCCCGGATCGCGGAGAACGCGGGCGGCCTTTCGAATCTGGGTGAGCTCTTTCTTCAAGTGGAGTTGGCTTGGATCAGACACCCCCATTGCTGCTACTGACATCTCTTATATACACCTCATTCCACCACCACCACCAATCCCACACAAACAAACGATTATAAAGATGACCGATTTTCAACTGAAAAAAAGTACCCTTTAATCTGAACTTGCAAAAGCAGCTAAAAAAGCAGCAAATGTAGCATCTTTAGAGAAGAACAGAAAGCAAAGCAAGCAAAGAGAGTCACTTTGCAGATCTGGGTGGTTTCATTTACAGTTGACAGAGTGAATGAGAGCTTTTCTGGGTCTGATTCAGAGCTCAAATCATCTCTCTCTCTCTGAACAATGGGAACAATAAATGAGATGGGAAAAATAAAGAGCTAAATCTGCCTCTAATTGCTTTCTATGTCTTCCCTTGCCTTTTTTTTTTTTTTTTTTTTTTTATCCTGGGTAAATGGACAAAATGCTTTCTATGTTTGGTCAGACCTCTCACTGTCTCCCACACACTTTTGTTTATCTGGTTTTTTGGGTTTTTGTGTTTAGGGTTTTTGGATTTTAAGTTGGCGCCTCCCAGATGAAATCTTAAATTTGTAGACCAAATTTGCATCTGAGGTCACTCTCTCTGTGTCTGAAATGTGAAGAGGACTGTCTTGTCGTATTCTGTTCTAAGTCTGAGATTTTTATATATTTGTAAAAACTAAATGGAAGTAAATAGAGAATCATTTTGTGATCCTGAAAAAAGAAAACCGCGAAGTACAAGATCCATCGTCACCTTATATTTTAGGAAACTTGTTGAGTGAGTGGTGTCCTTTGATTTTGTACATGTCCAGTTTCAGCATTCATCTATTTAGCTGTCAATTTATTTTATTGCAGAGTATTAATTTTTTTTATCTGATATTTAATTATTTGATTCATATGATCGGTTTGGTTAGATTTCACTTAACTTTTTTCTTTAAATTTTGATTTTGAATCTATCCTTTTAATTGGTACATTTAAATCATAATCTGAGCACAAGGAGGGTTAAGCGTTAGCCACATGAAGGGCATCTTTAGCTAGAGGTACAAGAATCTACCGATTTTTAAAATTATTTATATATACTTTGATTTTCTATTTTTGTACCAATTTTACAAATGGGCCGTAACCACTTACCCAATTTTAACCTAAAAATTGTCCACTTACTCCACTAAGAGTTTTTTACTCCCATTTACCCAATTTAAACGCAAGTGACATTTTTACCCTCAATCTAATTAATAAACTACAAACTTATCTCTCTCTCACCTCATATCAGACTCTCTCTCTCTCTCTTCCCACCTGCCCTCCCCTCTCCGATCTCTTTCTGACGAGGACAGAGATCTTGCTCGGACCCGTAAACAGCAGCAATCTTGGTGGTGATGACGACGACGTGAGAAGCGAGCACTCGTCTTGGCGTACTCGAGCCAGAGAACTAAGTCGGTGTATTCCAGCGGGATTCGGATCTTGGCCAGGTCCTGCTTCAATTCCCCTCGACCCTTCCTCGATCATGATTTAATCCGGCATCATGATGTTGGATGACATGGCGGCGACGACGTCCACGCAGGCGGCATCATGATCGGCCGGTCACCACGTCTTCTCACCTCCGTCTAATTCAAACCGGAATTGAATACCATTTTGGGTTCGATGGGATTTGAAAGTGAAACCCAGATTCTATATTCAGACTTTGTTTTTTGTTTTTTTTTTGTCTTTTTTTTTCTTCGCTCTATTTATTGACCAAAACTTGTCTTCGATGACCGGATTCTGCTTTGGTTTTGGAGAAACCGGGCAGACGGCAATGGGCAAGGCCTCTTTTTTTTTTTTTTTTTTCGTAACATAGGGGCAAGGCCCAAAAGGACAAAAAAGAAATTGAGCATTAATATCTAATAAATGAAATTAGATTTTTGATGATTGATTGGGGAATTGAAGGGACTTGTTTCAGAGAAGACGGGGCTGGAGCTGGAGGAGCAGAAGCTGTTGTCTAGGGGCAATAATAAGATTATTGGGAGGTAATAATAATATTACTGGGGGGCAATAAAATATTTATTAGGGCAATAATAAGATTATTGGGGTGCAATAATAAGATTATTTATTTGGATAAACCTAAAAAAACATTCAAAATTAAAAACATCTTCATTTTTCACTAATTATTGATCCCCAATGAACTTGTTATTGGGGGGCAATAATATGTTTATCGGAGACCAATAATATGGTTACTGGGTATTATTAGGAGGCAATAAATTCAGACGTCGGATTCCGGTCACCGATCGCCGGATTCGGGTCACCAGAGTCCGCAGCCGGCCACTGGTCACCAGAGTCCAGCAAGGTCTCCGATGACTTCTCTCTCTAAGTGACAAAGAAGGAGAGGGCAAAAATGTCCCAAAAATAAATAAAAATGAATAAAAAATAATTAATTGGGTATTAGGGAAATGATCTCTTAGAGTGTTTGGGCAAATGGGCAATCTCTTAGAGTGTTTGGGTAAGTGGGCAATTTTTATCCTAAAATTGTGTAAATGGTCATTATCCCATTTCACAAAATAAGTGTTCTCCAATTAATTCATGTCTCAAATAAGGTTTTCATAGCACTGTGTAGTTGGTATGTGGGTTGATGGTCTCATCTCAGCTCTCAAGTCACTAGGTTAGGCTCATCAAATAGTTGAACACTCTCGTACAATAATGGTAAACTATAAGAACATAAAAATCGAGTACATACATCAGTAACGTAGCTTAATCCAATGCAATGATCGAATTGGCCTACTAAATTTTCATGGTAACTTATCTCAAGATTATTTGAATGATTTTTTACTTTTTGTAGTGAGATATTTTTCTTTCCTCATAAAGGGAAATATTTTTCCTTCAATAAAAGAAAAATATTTTTCTTTCTTTGCAAATACAAGATCTTTTATTACTGTTTCTTATTAATGCACAAGATCATCATCACATAAATATTACATCTTATTAATACATAGATTACACTTCATACCTGCGAGCTTAGCTAGCTTGGGTGGATTTACACAACACTAATATTGGTGTAGTGGGAAGAAGCAAGGCTGTACTAATTTGCAATTGAGAAAATTTCAGAACCAACTCAAAAAAAATCCCAAATCTGCCAAAACAACACAACCCAACTAAAAAACTCCCCAATCGACAATGAATCAACCATCAAAACCAAAACAATGAGTTGCCACCACTACTGTAAAACAAATAGAGTAGTTAGTGTAACAATTTTTACTAGTTGGTGTGTATGTTTGAATACATAAGTTTAGTGAAGTCCATTGTTATTAGTCAGAACGCTCTATTAATGCTTAGAATATGGAATTTTTGGCATCGTGTACCCCCAAATATATTCTAGAGTTTCATAAATCAAAACTTGGAGACTTAAGCCGAAAATTTATAATTATGTTAACGTTGTTATCTCCTTTTTCTTCTTTTGTTTCTGCATGTGTGGCATCTTGCAACGTTTGGCCTCTTTGTCCTCTACAAAAGAATTAAAAATGAAATAAATGTTAAGCCTCTTACAACGAACCCAAGTTATTAGGTAGATTTGTGGTTGCAAGTTTAGGTTGATGTCAATTCATATTCATGCTTTCTTCAAGTCCTAGTCCAAGACTCCAAATCAACAAGGACATTCTTGGTTCGTCTGCATCTACTTGGAGAATAACCCCCAATATGAATTGTCTATTAATTATTCTCAAAAGCACAAAATAGTATGTCCTATTGTAAACATCAACAGACCATGGATGAGACAATAAAGTAGATCCAAGATAGGAGGATAAGAATTGAACATCAATATCTTAAAGTAACCTAACAATGGAGTTGGAATTGGAGACCCTGATGTTATGTTAGTTAAAATATTGGTTCTCCTTTATGTCTGTGATCATGAGCTTAAACCAACCTATCTTGGTATTTCATCATTAATATGTACCAACCTTTTCTTTTTGACTAGATTGATTGATTGAGTGATATTTGAACTCAAACACTTCAATCACAAAATGAAAACCACCTAAGTTATAAGCTAGTCACTATCGTCAAGACTCATTTATCCAATGATCATGAGTAATATCTCTGTTAAGAAATGAATACTCAAATATTTATGAATATCTCCTTTGTTCAAGAATTAAGATAAAGCTAATGTGATACTTGATTTTTTTGTCAGATTAGGTCAATTGTCACTATGTGATATTTTTCGAATGTTGCATAGTGTATTAATGATAAGCATGCTATTCATTTATTTATGTTTAACTCTTTATTCAAGGTCAATTAATACTATTTGGTCTAGAAGAAAAAGAAGATTTTTTAATTTGATATTAAATATGTATATAGCACAATTATCGTCACTGCCAATACTATTATGCCGATTCTATTGGTGCCAAATTTTTATGCCAATAACATACAACACACATAATCTTTACTTAACTTGTTTAAGCATTCAACATAGTCCCAAAAATGTAAAATCATTGACAGCATCAAATCATTTTTTAACCACTAAAAGAAGAAATAATATAAGAAGACGCCACCATGAGAAGCATCGTTAAGTATTTCAATCAACTATTTTCCATCATGATCATATAAAAAATCCACCATTTTCAATCATAATAGATCTTCATTAATACCTTGAACACTATTTTCAACATTAACTCTGAATTCGGTCTCACTCTGACACTGATTATCTTCTTCATTAATCTCTCGGCAAAACACTGTCATAAAAAAATCATATAATATGAATTAATTTATATAAACATGCATAAATACCAATGTTTAACAAAGCATAAATACAAAGTTGTCATGCAACCAATTAACCTACGCTTAGGAAAGTAAATCCTCATCACAAACTATGTGACGCAGCCTCTTCAGAATTCTAGCAAACCTTAGCCGTCATGGCTGGGAATCCAAGCAACGCCGGTCGGCGCCCACCCCAAGCGAAATCTTGTCCTCCTCTCGCTGCCTCCTCGCGGTGACCCAACATCGATCTTAGTCGACGAGCTCCCAACCAGACTACCTCTCCACAATTTCTGGGGAAAGGGATAGTTTTGCAATTGCCGGACTCTCACGCTGGAGGAAATTAACGAGGGAGAATTTCAGTCAGGATTCTGATTGAATCCAACCAAATAGAGCGTGGCTCAAGGCCGGTGATGGGTTGCCAGGGTTGGCGACGATTGGGTCACACTGGACAGGAAATCGTGGTGGCTGGCATCTCGTAAGTGCAGCAGCGATTTCGACCATGAAAGGGATCGGCTTGATGCCGGATGTGGTTTGGCGCAGTAGAGGCTCCCACTACCATATAACGGCGATTGGAGGCATTCGGTCTCAAGGAGCGGCAAAGATGCAATCTGGGTGCTTCTTTCCTGTACTGGCGATGGTGGCGGAGGCGGCAACGGCGACGTTGACGACGACGTTGACCGGCGCAAAGAAGGAAGAGTCCAGTTTGGGTTGGGTGCCCAGATCAGTCAAGTGACCCAAGTCACTTTGGAGGCCCAATTGTGTTAGGGTGTCCAATTTCTTTAGGTGCCCAAACAAAATTGATTGCAAAAACTAAATTCAAATTTGAAGCTCAAAGTTTTGGGATCTGTTTCTATGGGGTTTCGAATTTGGGATCCAGGAGGCTAGACCCAACCAAACCTCCTCACCTTAACTTGGATGGCAAGGAGAGATTTTAGTTTTTTGTTGAACTATGCCTATGTACTATGTTCTAGATTTTTCATAGTTATAGGCTTGCTTTCATTTGTGAGCACTGATTGTCTAATGAGTGGTGCTAGCATGCCACGTCCTAGACTTGCCCATAGATGGCAAGAGAAGGTATGTATCTGAGCCATTCTGGCTTGATTAAAAAAAAAAATGTTTAACAAAGCATAAAAGCTATACATACTTCTTTTCAATCTCTTTGATTTAACATGATTGCATTCAGTTTTTCCTTGATTAATTCTCTTAGCAATAGATCGTTTTAACAACCTTTTTTTTTTTCCTTTGTTGGCATCCTTAGTTGCTATTCCTGCAACTCCACATATAATTGAATTAACATTTTAAACTAACATGCTCACGTATAATAATGTACCATTGAACTTATACGCTCAAAGCAAGCATATAATTTAACCCTATAAGATATCATTGTTAGTACGCAGTAAATAGGGATCGTTCTAATCCGGGGATTGAGGGTACATCTATCATTGTAAGACAAATAAAGAATTAAAATAAAACAAAATATAATATTTACAAGTAACGAAATTAAGGGGGGTTTTTAAGAATTGGTTTCCGAAAATTAAGAGAAACAAAATAAAGAAACTATACAAACACAAGTACAATAATGAAACATAAGAAACAAAGATCAAAACCAATTCTATAATCAAATTCGATTCAACCCTACAGTTGTTCTTCCAAGTCATGAGAAAGAAATTGATCATGTGAAATATTCGAAGCAAATGATTTCTCATATTTTACTTTCCTTTACTAATTAATCTAAGTGAAAGCACCTAGATCAATCCTATTAAACATGCAATCAAAGTCTAGAAAACTAGCTAATCTAAACATGTTCAACGCAAAGCACATAGAGAAAGGTTATCAACTTAAGTGCACAACCTAGTATGAAAAAGTTCATCTATTTGCAATCCTTTTCAATTAAATTCGACTTTTGTCCAAAGTCTTTACTACTTTTGATTCAAGTTTACAAAACTATTAGGTGAATCATAAACTTAAACCTAGCATCAATTATACATAAACCCTAAAAGTTTCGAACCATTTAAGACAAACATATAAAAGATATCAATCAAGCAAATTTAATTGAACAATCTCACATAAGCAACTATAGAATCACAATCATAGGAATCAAAAATATCATTCAATCATAAGAATTTGGATTTAAACTTTGTTCAAACATTGTTGTCAACTAGAAACAATTCCAACGAAAATCAAACAAGGTTACAAAGAAAGAGGGCGAATTACACCGTGAGATGGAGATGGGGATGGAGGTGTTGACGTTGGAATCTTGAATCTTGGAAGCAAGTCTTCAAGGTGGATGGTGGATGATGATGCTCACGACTCCTTCTTCTCTTCTTCTTCCTTGCTTGAAAACCGTGGATTGCACTAGAGGATGGAGAGAGCTTTGACGTTTATTGTGAATTTTCTGAATGGGAGGAAGTCTTTTTGACGTCCAAGAGGGGGAGTATATATAGGGGCACGGCAAAGGCTCTCCAAGCTTCTTGATTCTTCCATTATTTTCCAAGGAATTATCAGAAAATGCCACATAATTCCAACCAATCGAAAATTGCCATGTAAGCCCTATTGTGTTGTCCAACCAATCAAAACTCTCCAAAATAAGTATAAATCCCTTGATATATATTATTTCCGAAATATCTAGAGATTTTATCTGATTTTCTTCACCAATTTCGGCCATAATATCCTTAGAGAAAATAGGGAACGAACCTAGACTTGTTTTGAGCATTTTCTTGTTGTCCACACTTCTTCTTTCCTTAAAACTCTCCCTAGAATATCTCCAAGCGTAATCTTTTAGTTTCTTCTTGATTTTCACGCCATCTCCTTCTTTTCCTCTTGGCTTTTCACGGAAAACACATAACTCATCCCAAAAATATCTCTTTGTGCGTCACAAAACCCTAGATCACTTGGGCTTTTATCCATTTTGCCGAAATCCACAATAGTCTAGAAGGATCTTGGGCCACCTTGCGTCATCTTCAAGCCTTGGTGCCTCTAACATCATTTCCCTTTAATATTTTGATCATGCTTCTTGGTTGACGTAGGAGTCATGCTTAGTCAAAGTTTCCTCTTCCGAACAGGATTTCCTGGTTGAAACAGGAAAACTTCATAACTTCATTTCAGCTCATGTATGTAGCCCTTTGTGTCTTGTCTTCACTCCCTCTCAATGTTCTCTAGCTCCTCTTTCCACTTTTGAGCTCATTTCAGCTCGTTTATTCCAATGACCTAAAAATAGAAACTATTACTAAAAGTAGAAACTTTCTAAAAACAAGAAATGGAAACTTTCCTAAACTAAAATGGAAACTTTCTAAAAATGGGAAATAGAAACTTTCCCAAACTAAAAGGATTTATTTAAGGAAATAACTAAGTAAATATGAGGAAATAACAATTAAAATGTCGCATTAAAATGCTCATATCATGAACTTATCAAACACCACATACTACTAAAATAACATATTCATAATCAACTATATCCAAGCAAATTTGCTGCTAAATAGATTCACAATTACAGCTTTTTTTACGCATATTAAATTTTTTCCATAAATTTGTATCAACTGTAAAGTCAATCTTTTCAAGCTTGCAACATGTATAATAAGAACAATAGATGAACGTCAGCTATGCTATGTTATAATTTATGTCTCTGAGCAAATCATTTTTAAAATTTTCACAAAGCAAAAGAAATGTATAACTGGAATTGTACATAAAGACCAAAAATCAGCTATGCTACTAACTAAACTGGAAAACATAGGGACCCGGAGCCGCATAACTTGATTGTATTGTTTTGATTTCGGAAATATTGGGCATGGTGTTGAGATTATCTATGAGGACTCTCACATTGTCGCCTACTTCATCATTTGGATGGGATGTCTCTTGTTTGCCATATATTCGGCAAACCGACTGGCTAAGATAGAAGGTGGCATGGCGCATAAGGAGCAATTTGTTGTTTACCTAAGATGATTCCCATTTTTTCTTATTCAGGTGCTCCATTATTGGGGAGTACATTAGGGATTTTTTGTGACTTCTTTGAAGGTCGTTCTTAAAGTGAGTGGTGCGGTTTTAGGATGGTGGGTGGTGGGAGTTCTTCACAAATACAAGAATGCTTTCAGGGATGCATTCAGTGCGTATCTTTGCCCTCAGCGTCAGCCTCTTCATGAATGTTGATAGGTAACTTTATCTTTTTCACTTATTTTGGTCTAGAATTAATGGCAGTTTTACTTTTATCAAAGTTAGGTTTCTGTTTTATCTCTTTCATATGGCTACTTATTTACTTTCATCAAATTTGTGGATATGTACTGCTGCAATTGTCACTATGTGGTTTTGTTTGCTATTGTTATGGCACCACATGTCTGGTTGAAGTGAAACAATTTTGAAACGACAAAAGTTATTTCTTTCAATATTTGATTATTTAGTATGAGATAAGCTGGTCGGAAATGAATCACAGGTAGTCCATTTCAATTTTAAGAGAGTAGTTGGTCAGCAAGCTAAATAGATATATTACCTAGTTAGGTCTAAAGAATACGCTTTCTATACATAATGTCTAATGGAGTAGTCCTGTCTTTATAATATATAGATATATTGAGAACAATTCTCAAAAGCAAATCGACAAATGAAACATGGAAGAAACAACTATTAACACTTAACAAACAGATATAGCTAGTATCATACAATATTAAGAATATTGTAATTATAAACTAAGGACAAACTGCATAAAAACATATCCCACAAAAAACAAAGAAAAAAAAAAGTCTCTGAAAATGATCTGATGTGAAAAAAAAAAAACAAATTCATTTGAATTCAAAAAGAAAAGCAATGTTAATAATCTAATAGTCTAGCTGGCGGTGATAGCACATAAACAAAATGAATTAACCTTACCACAGTACTTCCAGACCTTATTAATCTAAATTAAATATATACAAATCCAACATTCACATGACAGCCTAAAGGTATGAAGTATAGACAACAGAGATACAATTTTCGATAACGGATTATATATGTAAAGTAAATTTTCTATATTAATACTTCAATCAATGATGATCAAAGTAATAACAGAAAACTAAATCAGAGTCACCATTATTTTGAGTTGACAAATGAATCATTATATCAAGTTAAAGATATTCAAATCATTATAAGTGGAATCAATCACTATTAAGATAAAGTTACAAAACTTAAAAAATCAATACTAACTTGCGTTTTGGAAGGTAACCGAGAGTGGAAATGTTACTCTGTACCTTTTTAGATTCAAAGTGGTGTGTCCTCTTTTGTTTTCTTCTTCGGCTCAACTTCGATAGAGATCTAATCCTTAAACCACAAATTATGCAAAAATTTTGTCAAAAATCCTATCATTCAAATACAACGATCACCAAATAACAACCAAAAATCAAAACCTCAACAAAAACCACCCATTGAAAGCCACATAACAACACCCAAACACATGGAAACCAAAATCAATACCCATAGAAACCAACATCAATTAAAACCCAAGCACAACAAAAATCACCCATTCAAAACCACAAAACCATACATATCAATAGAACACCATCTCCCATTACACACCTCTTTCCTTCTTCTTTTGATTTCAAGAACGCAAGATCTACTATCGCAAGACTTCCTATCGCCTTCGTCTCTCCGGTCTTTCTTTCAATCACAACAACCACCCAATATCTCCTATGTTCTTCGCGTTTCCAACATGTTTTTCTCCTATGTTTTTGAGATAGATCTCAAAATAAAAACACCCAGAAGAAACTTATAGAAGGTTACCGAAACGTGGCAACCCGTAATTTTATGAAAAAAAGAAGGGCAAAAGAGTCATTTACTTCGGCCTCGAATGAACAGTGCGACGCCAATGAACAGTTGACGCCCTTTAGATGTATGTATCAACAAAAATCACCCATTCAAAACCACAAAACCATACATATCAATAGAACACCATCTCCCATTACACACCTCTTTCCTTCTTCTTTTGATTTCAAGAACGCAAGATCTACTATCGCAAGACTTCCTATCGCATTCGTCTCTCTGGTCTTTCTTTCAATCACAACAACCACCCAATATCTCCTATGTTCTTCGCGTTTCCAACATGTTTTTCTCCTATGTTTATGAGATAGATCTCAAAATAAAAACACCCAGAAGAAACTTATAGAAGGTTACCGAAACGTGGCAACCCGTAATTTTATGAAAAAAAAAAGAAGGGCAAAAGAGTCATTTACTTCGGCCTCGAATAAACAATGTGACGCGAATGAATAGTGCGACACCAATGAACGGTTGACGCCCTTTAGATGTATGTATAAATATTACTTCAGTTCGTATTTGAGAGCCAAGTAATTTTTGTATAAAGGATGTACGGTTTACATGTCATCTAAGATCTGTGTCGAGCTGGTTTTTTATATTTTTGAATCACTTAAGCATATAAATAATAAATTATGAATTCTTAATTTTTTTTATTTTTGGTTTCAGAGTGGGTGCTTTCTGTGCTCGGCCCTATAGTGTAAATAGCTGCATAGTGACTATATATCAAATGGAAGGTTTGGAAAAGCAAGAGCCCTTTCCTAGTATTCTCATCTCTTGTTTGGTCACACAAGGTTGAATTGAGAATGGTGATTTAGCAAGCTCAATCCATTTTGGACTTTGGGCATATATATATATATATATATATATATATATATATATATATATATATGTCACTCGTACAGTTGGATAGCTTACTATGCAAAATAAGCAACGTGAGTCAGTTAAGGCAGCTCCATGCCCACCTCATTCAAAATTCCCTCCACCACCAAAACCAATGGGTGTCATTGCTCATCAACCAATGCACGCGCCTCCGTGCACCGCCTCCCTATACCCGTCTCATCTTCGACTCTACGCCTCGCCCCAACATCCATGTCTTCACCTCCATGCTCAAATATTACGCCCCTTTGGGCAATGTTTGCTCTAATCAAGTTGTTTCACTATATCAACTAATGCAGCGTTGTGAGGACGTATGTCTTGGTACTTTTGTGTACCCAGTTTTGATCAAATCGTCCGGCAGTGCCGGCATTGCGTTCCACGCGCATGTGGTGAAGTTGGGTCTTGGTTCTGATCATTATGTTCGCAATGCCATCATGAGTGTGTATTCGAAATATGGGCCGGTTGAGCATGCCCGAGACGTGTTCGATGAAATGCCTGAGAGGAGTCTTGTGGATTGGAACAACATGATTTCTGGGTATTGGAAGTGGGGGAATAAAGTTGAAGCGTGTAAACTGTTTGATATGATGCCTGAGAAGAGTGTTGTTACTTGGACTGCTATGGTTACCGGGTACGCTAGGATGAAGGATTTGGAGAATGCAAGAAGGTGTTTTGATAATATTCTGGAGAAAAATGTGGTGTCGTGGAATGCAATGCTCTCGGCTTATGCTCAGAATGGATCTCCAGAGGAGGCTTTGAGATTGTTTGATGGCATGATGGATTCTGGAGATAAACCAAATGAAACTACATGGGCAATTGTCATTTCAGCGTGTTCGTCATGTGGTAATAGTTCCATTGCAGATTCGTTTATCCAAAAGCTCAACCAGAAGCGGATGCATTTAAGTTATTTTGGCAAAACAGCGATGCTTGATATGTATGCAAAGCGTGGGAGCATCAAGAATGCTAGAGAAGTTTTTGATGAATTGGGGGTGTACAAGAGCTCTGGGACATGGAATGCCATGATATCAGCATATGCAAGAGTTGGGAATTTGTCTTCAGCTAGAAAGCTTTTTGATAAGATGCTGAAAAGAGATGTTGTCTCATGGAACTCGATGATTTCTGGTTATGCTCAGAACGGACAGTCTGCTCTTGCAATTGATCTCTTTAAAGATATGAGTCATATGACTGCTGTTGATGCCACAAAACCAATGAAGTCACTCTGGTTAGTGTCATCTCAGCATATGGGCATCTTGGGGGAGAAATTTTTCTATGCTCCCGTCACACCACGTCAATCGTGTGACGCCCCAACCAAATTTTGACACGTGTTCTTTTTTACACAATTAAAACTCCTTAACTTAACACCGTTAAGTATTATGAGGAAAGAGATTGATATGCAGCTTGTTATCTCTTTTTGACTCTCTATCAAACTCATCAACTGTAACAAACCCAGATTTAAACACCATGTTTTTCTATTTCAATCTTTTTCTTCTTCTTCTTCTTCCCCTTAATTTTATTTCTATGAAATTACCATCATCTTTGAGACAAATTTCCACTAAATTCTTAAATCAGAAAACCTAATACTTTTATGCGAAAGATTTTACATACCCTTGTTTTTCCTGACTTGGAAATTCGTCATTAGGGATCTAGCCATCTGGATAAGATAACCAAATAATACCTCAAACCTGTGTATGTCTTGAGAAGAGGAAATTTGACTTTTTCTGTAAGACCAAAATACTCCCAGATCTTCACGAGTATGGATATTAAAAGCAATAGAAGAGAAAGATGATGTGATTGTGAAAAATAAAATTAAAGAAGTTTGCTTTCTTGATTATCAACAAGAGATAAAAGCTTAAAGTTGAGGTTGAATCTGGGTTTGATGAGCTAATCTGCAAATGAGATGAAGAAAGTGCAGAATCAATGATGTTGAAGAAGAAAACGAGAGGCCAAGGTTATTTGGGTGTTTTAATATTTTATTATTTTGTTCATTTTCAAAAAACTTTAACTGCGTTAAGTTTTTAAGTCTAATTGTGTAAAAACAGATACGTGTCGAAATTTGGTTGGGCGTCACACGACTGACGTGGTGTGACGGGAGCATGGAAAAATTTCTCGTTGTAGTGTCCTGGCAATTAATGAGCTAATTCGATTCGATCCTTTCTTTATTAAAGTTGTAAGTTGTAACTTTAATAAAAAAAGAAATGATCGTAAGTTGTCTCGTATAATAAAGTTGGAATTCAAAAAGAAAAGTCGTCATCAATTAGTCAATATGGTCCCTACTCGAGAAATACCAATCGAGCTCCTCCGCAAACAGCTACCGCATTCTTTCAATCATTGATCAAGTTGAACACACATTCATCTTATCTTGCTTGTATAATCACCAACAAAACAAGATTTAGTAGTACTCTATTATAGTCTTTATAGTATTTTGCTTGGTTTTGAGTAGATCATTTGATTTATTGGCATATTCAAATTAGCTTCTTGTTGAGCTGAAAGCCAATATACAAGGCCAGAGTAGATATGGCTCTGGAATTGATCGGAGGAGCAGTATTTGCAGTGCTGTATGATGGCGTTAAGCAAGCTATGGGTAGGACTGAGACGTTCAAAGAGCTCCTCAGAGATCTCAAGTTCACCTTGGAGTGTTTAAGACGGCAGGCCACGGCCATCCAACAGATAGGCCAGTATAACGTGGAATTGGGTCTCCCAAACGATGAGATAGAGGAACTTGAAAGACAAATGCACAGCGGAACACTACTCGTGGGGAAGCTGTTGAATTTTCGGTGGTGGAACTACTGCTGCATAAATTGTTACACCGACCAACTAGTCGACTTGGATAGGTCCCTAAGAAGACTGTTGGAAAACCTCATGTTGCAGGAGATAAGGGACGTGAAGGAGATATTGGATCTGTCGAGGAAAAGCCGCAAGGAGCTTGAAGAAGTGAAGGAGGCACAGTTGAGTATGCACAAGTTACTGCAGCAGATAGCAGGAGTAGTTGTAATGGAAGAGGCCTCAACTTCGGCTGCTGCAGGAGGAGGTGCTATTGAGATGGTGCCGAATCAAAATGAAGGGAATGGCGGCATTCAAGGTGAAATCATTGGAAATTGCTTTGTCAAATTTTATATTGGCCTTCCGGCTATAGAAGTTATTACACTACTTCGCTTAGTACATTTGGTATTTGTGCTTAAAGTTCTGTTCATATTCGATGTTATTAGCTTCCAAAAGCCTAATGTAATAGTGCCTTTCTAAATGGCAATGCTATTAACATTTTCAGAAAATTTTTGACACTACAAAATTTTGAACACCCTTGCATAAAAATGCGAGCCTGTTTTAACTGAAGCTAGCTTATCTAGTACTGAGCAAGATGATTTTTTTTTTTTTTTTTTTTTTTGGAAATGAGCTAGATGGTATTTAAAAGTTAAGGTCTAATACTTGCATAATGTCTCTGCTTTTCTAATTCAATTTCCACATTTCCTAAAGCTTACACGAAATTAAGTTTTCTAATTTGGGTGGTCTAATGATTATGGCAGTGGCATCATTAGATGGAGGGACAGGGACTGCTCTAGGAGCAATATTTGGGATGCTACTTGAACTCGTTATAGAAGTGAAGGACAAGAATGTGATGTTTAAGCCTCTGCTCCAAGATCTCAAATCCACTTTAGAATCCTTAAAACCATTTGTCGAGGAGATGGCACAGCATAACAAGGTATTGTATCTCCCACAGGAGAAACTCAAAAGATTTGCAGTGAAAATGGAGAATGGAGTAAAGCTCGTTTGCAAGTGCTCTAAGGTTCGTTTGTGGGCAAGCTACAAAAAGTACAAATACACCAACAAACTTCTTGGATTGGATAGGTTTTGCCGGATACAGGCAAGTCTACTGAGAGAGCAGGTAGCAAGGGATGTAAGGGAGACGTCGGCTTCCATTAGGAATGTCAAGGAAGAGATGTTGGTTTTGTTAAGTAATACAGAGATGGTGATCAAGCGAATGAAATTTAGCACTGGTGTTGCACAAAAATCCTTTGATAAGGCTCGATCGTCAATCCCTGAATGCTATGAAACAGTGGCTGATGATCAAAGGCGTAAAAATGTTGAGTTTAAGGGACATATCCGACCCATAGCAGGAGGAGCTCCCTTCATAATTTGTTATAAATGCTCATACCCCCTGCAGATACCTGCAGGTTTTCACCTTTCTAGGAGATGGCAGAAACTCAGATGTGGTGCTTGTTCGGCGGTTCTTAAGTTTTCACTCAGAATGAAATCTCATTTTGTCCCATATGAAGTATGGAGTGCCAAAGAGCCTCCAACAGCTGAGGATGACAGAAACCTGGCTTCAACATCTCAACAATTTGATAGTCAACATGCGGATCCCGAGACATATTCTGATGATTTCGTTGACAAAAGCACCTTTACCCAAGTAAATACTGGAACACCCTCTGATTCTATCCAATGCGTTTCCGAAACATCGGAAATCTGGACCACCGATTTAGAAAGCAGAGATGAAAGTATGTCTTCCCCAGCATCATTCAGGGGCGTACCTGATAGGAGCACAAAGTGCGACGATATTAATGAGTATATGCTCCATTTCTCCTTAGTTTCGTGTTTTGAGTCATTGAGTCGTTTTCAGAGTCCTGTAGAGTGTTTGGCGTGAAATAGGCGGAAAACACAAAATTCATGAAGATTCCTATCTGGATCAGGATTCCTCACTGTTGACCTTTTTGCGGTCTTTACATTTTAATTCCTTTTATTTTCTCTAAGTCTCTACATTTTAATTAATTCCTTTTATTTTCTCTAAAAAGAATTCTGATATTCTCCTCCTTGTTTGTAGGAAACATTGCCTGGTGGGACTCTTGGAAACAACAACGATGGAATCAGAAAATGAAGCATTTAAGACTGTTGATACGGTAAATTTACCCATCAACCGAGCTGACCTCGTTGAAGGATTTGACATGGAAATAGAGCCTAGATGAGCTTGGAGCCTCAAAGATCTACATCAGATGTAGATCTTTGATCGACTCAAAGATCTTCCAACCTTCTTCTAACAACCCAGCATGGTTGCACGCTGTCAGATACCAATATATGTTTCACGGTTTGGTTCAATAAATTCTTCTTTCATCTTCCTCATTAGCTTGACAGCTTCCATTCCCTGACCATGAGCCGCAAACCCTTAAATCAATGTATTGTAGGAAACCACGTCTTGTTTTCTCATTTCGTTGAATATTCTCTTTGGATCATCCATGCTTCCACATTTAGAGTACAAGAATATCAAAGAATTGTATACTGATATGCTTAGATTGATATGATGTTTTGTGACAAAGTTGACAGCCCAATTTCCTATTTCCAATCCCCCAAGATGGAGAAATTTTTCCATGCTCCCGTCACACCACGTCAGTCGTGTGACGCCCAACCAAATTTCGACACGTATCTGTTTTTACACAATTAGACTTAAAAACTTAACGCAGTTAAAGTTTTTTGAAAATGAACAAAATAATAAAATATTAAAACACCCAAATAACCTTGGCCTCTCGTTTTCTTCTTCAACATCATTGATTCTGCACTTTCTTCATCTCATTTGCAGATTAGCTCATCAAACCCAGATTCAACCTCAACTTTAAGCTTTTATCTCTTGTTGATAATCAAGAAAGCAAACTTCTTTAATTTTATTTTTCACAATCACATCATCTTTCTCTTCTATTGCTTTTAATATCCATACTCGTGAAGATCTGGGAGTATTTTGGTCTTACAGAAAAAGTCAAATTTCCTCTTCTCAAGACATACACAGGTTTGAGGTATTATTTGGTTATCTTATCCAGATGGCTAGATCCCTAATGACGAATTTCCAAGTCAGGAAAAACAAGGGTATGTAAAATCTTTCGCATAAAAGTATTAGGTTTTCTGATTTAAGAATTTAGTGGAAATTTGTCTCAAAGATGATGGTAATTTCATAGAAATAAAATTAAGGGGAAGAAGAAGAAGAAGAAAAAGATTGAAATAGAAAAACATGGTGTTTAAATCTGGGTTTGTTACAGTTGATGAGTTTGATAGAGAGTCAAAAAGAGATAACAAGCTGCATATCAATCTCTTTCCTCATAATACTTAACGGTGTTAAGTTAAGGAGTTTTAATTGTGTAAAAAAGAACACGTGTCAAAATTTGGTTGGGGCGTCACACGATTGACGTGGTGTGACGGGAGCATAGAAAAATTTCTCCACTACAACTTACAACTTATAACTTACAACTTACGTAAGCTCATTAATTGGCAGGACACTGTGAAGAAAAAAAAAAGAAAGGATCCAATTATAATTTTTGATTAGAAATATATAATGCCATGTCATTTTCCACTCACTTGGTGCTGTGTTGATATCTTTCAAATAACAAATTCAGATTAATAAACGTTTTGAAATCTAATAGCTCACAAGATGTATAAAAAGTTGTGTAAAATATAGCGTTCCATGATGCAAACGTTTTTTATTTTTTGTCTAAGAGTCTGTGCTTTTTGTGCGCGGCACTATATTGATAATTGCTAGAAGCATTAAGGTGTTATCTCTTCCTATCTTTACCCAAAAATTAAAATAAGCTCTTTATGTAAGTTTACAACGGAATCATCCCGGTCCTTTTATTTTCGGCATTCAAAAAATATAGTTATGCACACTCTCAATTCTGAGAACTCAAAAATATACATACATGCATAATCATACATGAATTTCAATAGGAAATGTTATTAGCAAGATAAGAAGAACGTTGGGCCCGCCTCCTACCTGAATATATATCAAATGGAAGGTTTGGAAAAGCAAGAGCACTTTCCTAGTTTCCTAGTATTCTCATCTCTTGTTTGGTCACACAAGGTTGAATTGAGAATGGTGATTTAGCAAGCTCAATATATATATATATGTCAGTCTTACAGTTGGATAGCTTACTATACAAAATAAGCAATGTGAGTCAGTTAAGGCAGCTCCATGCCCACCTCATTCAAAATTCCCTCCACCACCAAAACCAGTGGGTGTCATTGCTCATCAACCAATGCACGCGCCTCCGTGCACCGCCGCCCTATACCCGTCTCATCTTCGACTCTACGCCTCGCCCCAACATCCATGTCTTCACCTCCATGCTCAAATATTACGCCCCTTTGGGCAATGTTTGCTCTAATCAAGTTGTTTCACTATATCAACTAATGCAGCGTTGCGAGGACATATGTCTTGGTACCTTTGTGTACCCAGTTTTGATCAAATCGTCCGGCAGTGCCGGCATTGCGTTCCACGCGCATGTGGTGAAGTTGGGTCTTGGTTCTGATCATTATGTTCGCAATGCCATCATGAGTGTGTATTCAAAATACGGGCCGGTTGAGCATGCCCGAGACGTGTTCGATGAAATGCCTGAGAGGAGTCTGGTGGATTGGAACAACATGATTTCTGGGTATTGGAAGTGGGGGAATAAAGTTGAAGCGTGTAAACTGTTTGATATGATGCCTGAGAAGAGTGTTGTTACTTGGACTGCTATGGTTACCGGGTACGCTAGGATGAAGGATTTGGAGAATGCAAGAGGGTATTTTGATAACATTCCGGAGAAAAATGTGGTGTCGTGGAATGCAATGCTCTCGGCTTATGCTCAGAATGGCTCTCCAGAGGAGGCTTTGAGATTGTTTGATGACATGATGGATTCTGGAGATAAACCAAATGAAACTACATGGGCAATTGTCATTTCAGCGTGTTCGTCATGTGGTAATAGTTCCATTGCAGATTTGTTTATCCAAAAGCTCAACCAGAAGCGGATGCATTTAAGTTACTTTGGCAAAACAGCGATGCTTGATATGTATGCAAAGCGTGGGAGCATCAAGAGTGCTAGAGAAGTTTTTGATGAATTGGGGGTGTATAAGAGCTCTGGGACATGGAATGCCATGATATCAGCATATGCAAGAGTCGGGAATTTGACTTCAGCTAGAGAGCTCTTCGATAAGATGCCGGAAAGAGATGTTGTCTCATGGAACTCGATGATTTCTGGTTATGCTCAGAATGGACAGTCCGCTCTTGCAATCGATCTCTTCAAAGATATGACTGCTGCTGATAACCCCAAACCAAATGAAGTCACTATGGTCAGTGTCATCTCAGCATGTGGGCATCTTGGGGCATTGGAGATAGGTAATTGGGCCGTCAACTTTCTCACAAAACATCATACCAATCTAAGTATATCAGTATACAATTCTTTGATATTCTTGTACTCTAAATGTGGAAGCATGGATGATGCCAAGAGAATATTCAACGAAATGAAACAACGAGATGTGGTTTCCTACAATACATTGATTTCAGGGTTTGCAGCTCATGGTCATGGAATGGAAGCTGTCAAGCTAAACATGAAGATGAAAGAAGAATTTATTGAGCCAAACCGTGAAACGTATATTGGTATTCTGACAGCGTGCAGCCATGCTGGGTTGTTAGAAGAAGGTTGGAAGATCTTTGAGTCGATCAAAGATCCTGATGTAGATCATTATGCATGCGTGGTTGACTTATTAGGTCGAGTGGGTAAAGTGGATGAGGCAAAAAAAATAGTTGATGGCATGCAGAAAGAGCCACATGCTGGAGTTTATGGATCTCTTTTAAATGCTAGCCGGATTCACAAAAGAATTGATCTTGGGGAGTTTGCTGCAAGCAAGCTCTTTGAGCTTGAACCACATAATTCAGGAAACTACATTTTGCTTTCGAACATATATGCCTCTGCAGGCAGGTGGGATGATGTGGTGAGAGTTAGAGAAGCAATGAGAAATGCAGGTGTGAAAAAGGCAACTGGTTGGAGTTGGGTTGAATACAATGGTAAGATGCACAAGTTCATTGCGGGAGACAGATCACACGAACTGTCAGATGAAATTTATAGGCGATTGGCAGAATTAGGGAGGAAGCTGAGGAATGCTGGCTACATTGCTGATAAGGCCTGTGTGCTAAGAGATGTTGATGAGGAAGAGAAAGAAGAGATGGTGGGTACTCATAGTGAAAAATTGGCGGTATGCTTCGCTCTTCTTGTTACAGAAGCAAAGTCAGTGATTAGAGTGGTGAAGAATCTGAGGGTGTGCAGGGATTGCCATACAGCTATTAAGATGATATCTAAGTTGGAAGGAAGGAAAATTATTTTGAGGGATAATAACAGGTTTCACCATTTCAGTGATGGGCAATGTTCTTGCGGAGAGTATTGGTAATGTTTAAGAACCAATTTGCTATATTCATGCTAATAAGGATAGGGACGTAACTAATGCTTCTGGAACATGAAGTAATAAGTCATGGCGGTTGCCTGCCAATTGAGTAATTTCTGTTGTAAGATATTTCATTCATCGAGTTATCAAAAGAAATCAGGAATATAAAATGAAACCTGGAAACCCAGGCATTTACTTTGATTCTTTGTTTTTTATTTTTTATTTTTTATTTTTTTTCATTTGAGCAAAGTGGATATGGAGAAAGATGAGAATATAGGATGTTAATTTCTAAAATTTACTTTGATATTCACTGTCATTTGCAATTGCAAACCATGTGATTGCTAAATCTAATCAACGCATTGACAGACTTGGTCCTTTTTGTCATCAGGATGTCGAAGTATAGATCATCTCTTCATTCATTCTTCTTTTGTCTGACAGATTTAGAATGTTTTCTCGGATACTATTAATCCTTCGAATTGGAATTACTCTTTCATAGATTGGCTGTATACTTTCAGAACTCATACTAGTCAGGATATCTTCTCATCTTTCCCGTATCCTTGTCCTCTGCTACAATGTTTGGCATACCAGGAACACTATTTTTTGAAACAAGATTTCTCCTCCTTCTCAGATCTTTTTTGCAGTTGCTAGAATGACTACAAACTAGTGCAATGCTAATTTAAAAACTCATTCTATTCCTATTTCCCGATCAATTCCTATCATTAAATGGAAACCTCCGGACCATAATTTTATTAAACTCAATTTTGATGGTTCAGTGTTGCATAATAAATGAGCTGCTGCAGGATTTGTCTGATGTAGCACAAGATGGCTATCCTATTCTTTGCATTATGCAGAAAATTAGGACGATCTATAGTTCTTGTAGCTGAAGCTTTGGTGCTCAGAGAGGGATTATGTCACGCACTTAACCAAGGATACAATCAAATCAAGTACAGGGGAGATTCTAAAATTCTTATTGATAGCATTAACTGTCAGATCTCAGTGCTTTGGAGAATCAAATTCTTGGTTAAAGAGATTCTTCATCTAGTCACTACTTGTTCTTCTATTTCCTTCAAACACTTGCATCAGGAGGCAAATTTTCTAATGGATGCTATCAATGCTGTTGGTCATTTTACAGACTTCAATTCATGCATGGGAATACTCTCTTCCTTAAATGCCATGTCTGCCTTTTATCTAGATCAGTTAGGAGTTGGTTGTTGTAGAGGCTCTAGGTTTGCTGCAATGCGAGATGTAGGTCCTTCGATAAAAAAAAAAAATGCAGCTCTGAGAAGTCAGGATCTGAATTTATGTCTTCAACAATATCCAAGCAATCGGACTCTACAATGAGGGAACAAAAATGATGAGATCGGGCCATCTGATCTCCATATAAGGCCGTTAATAATTCTGTGTCTTGCGTTGTCAATAGAAACTACCCATGACACCACAAGACACAGAGGAGCATGTACAGGGGTATGAAGATAGAGAGGGTAAGAAGTTATGAACTTGTTCCTATAACCATTGTTGAACTTGGGGTTGTGGTGAAGCAGTAGAAGTCAGAGCTCGTGGCACCAGGTTTAAAGCTCCAGCTGCATAGGTAGAAATCACCTTAATTACCAGCTGGGATAGAAGCATGCCAAGTTCCTCTCCAAACCACTTCACGTTAATTGGAACTTCAACGAGTACCAAGCATCTAGCCACATGATTGATACGCAGACTGGACACCTTTTTTGTCAGCTCCCTGTATCCAGCAATCTGTCCCAGCATTACCGCTCATAGGAATTAATATCCCTAAAACTTTTCCTACGATGCGGTCCCTGATGTAACATAAGACCTGATACCACACGAATGTGCGGTGAATGGAAGGGATTAAGGTCAACATCGAGGAGCCAAGGATCAGACGTAGCCATATAATTGTAGTTGAACCATAACCATTCACCAATATGCCTACGTATCTGCTCTAATTAAGCACATGACGGACCAAATTATGCACGCATAATATTGAAGGTTCCTAACCCAGCTTCCCAGATCGAAGTTGGTTTAAGGAAAATAGATTGCTTGAAAGTTTAAACAACCCCATACGACAGAGTTAGGTGCAAGAATGTAAACCAACATGCAATACCTACCACTACTTTCCCCAATCCCCATCTCTCTCTTTTTCCTTCTTCAAAGAGAATTACTTCAGCGACTTAATTAGTTAGGTGCAAGAATGTAAACGTTCCAACTACCTACCAATTCTTTCGCCATCTCTCTCTTTGTCCTTCTTCAAACTCACCAAACAAGGAAATTAAAACCAAACCTAACAACGATTAACGCCATCATCTACATAGTCTTACCTTCTTTGAACAACACAGAAGGTTCTTCCCAATTTACGGGGTTTCTCTTTTCAGGCTAATTTATAGGGTTTCTCTTTTCAGGCTCTGAAACCCTAATTGTTGCTTCTCTCGAAAGGACTTCAGTTTGGCCTTTTCCATCTACTTGCACCATGTCAAGCTTGGAGAAGCCACTTGTTTTTGATAGGATTCAGAAATTCTCTTCTAGTGTTTGCAGGTCAAGAAGAGCAGATGATGTTGAAGAAGGAACAAGTTGTAGCACATCCAATAGCCGCGAAGAAGAGTATACAAGAGACTACTTCTCTTTCAGCAAAAAGACTTTGAGCTTTGGCAGGAATCACAAGGCTTTCAGAAATGGTTTTGAATCATGGTTCTTGCCAGATGATCAATTTAACTCCAAGACCAAGTGCAATGAAAAAGATGCAACACGTAAGTTCCTGAACGGAATAGGATTACCAAAGTTTGTTAAGATAGTAGAAGTAGGTCCAAGAGACGGTCTACAAAATGAGAAGAAGATCGTATCTGCAGCTATAAAGATTGAGCTGATTCATAGGCTGATTTCTTCTGGGTTGTCTGTTGTTGAGGCTACAAGTTTTGTATCACCCAAATGGGTTCCTCAGCTAGCAGATGCAAAGGATGTAATGGAAGCGGTTCGCAATCTCGAGGGTAGTGCTACATTGCCTGTTCTGACACCTAATTTGAAAGGATTTGAAGCAGCTGTTGCAGCTGGTGCTAAGGTCGTAGCAGTCTTTGCATCAGCTTCCGAGTCATTTTCAAAGGCGAACATCAATTGTAGCATAGAAGAAAGTCTTGTGCGTTACCGAGCTGTTACTCGTGCTGCAAAGGAGCTTTCGATTCCTGTTCGAGCGTATGTATCATGTGCCATTGGATGTCCAGAAGAGGGAGCAATTCCACCATCAAAAGTGGCATATGTAGCAAAACAACTCTATGACATGGGCTGCTTTGAAATTTCTCTTGCCGACACGACCGGAATTGGTACCCCAACGACGGTTGTGCCAATGCTTGAAGCTGTGATGGCTGTTGTTCCTGTTGAGAAGCTTGCTGTTCATTTCCATGATACGTACGGGCATTCTCTTCCAAATATTCTAGCCTCTCTTCAAATGGGGATTGGCACAGTCGACTCCTCTGTTGCAGGTTTAGGTGGGTGTCCATATGCCAAGGGAGCTTCCGGTAACGTTGCCACTGAAGATGTTGTATACATGCTTAGTGAACTTGGCGTGGAAACCAATGTGGATTTGGCCAAGCTCCTGGTGGCTGGTGATTTCATCAGCAGGCATTTAGGTCGCCCGTCTGGTTCAAAGATCGCCATTGCCTCGAGTCCTGTTAAAGCTGATGACTCCAAGGTTTAGGCTCTGTTTGTACCAGTTGTGCGTTTACTTGGCATGAGGAATTGTGATTCCATGTTTTTTCTTTGGCCAATCATGAATTGTAATTCAGCAAATAATTTCGTTATCAAGTGAAATAAACTGGAACAGAATTGATAATACAATTAAGCTACAAGCATATTGTTTCCATACACCACCTTACAATTAGATACAAAAATGAGAAATACATTGAAACAAAGTAAAATACTCCGAATCCTACACCATAACCACTCAATGGAACCCCCTATGATTCAAGTGTAACTGCTGGATAGTCTTGATAGCCGGTGATAGCTGTTATCCTTATGCGTGAATTTGGCTGCACAAATGAGTTGAGGCTAAATCAAAAGCATCAAAGCAGGAATCGGCAATTCATAGGATACATGAAGTATTTGATCACAAACATAACAGCTCTAAAAAGGAAACACACAGAAAGCAATTTTCCCTCCAAAAAGATAAAACTAGAAGCCGATGGATGCAAGGATAAGACAAACCTTACCAAATAAGGTATGGGTACCACAATGATCTAATTTCCCTAGTGGAATATATAGGTATAGATATATAAAAATGATGTAATAAGTTGAACCATTAGATCAGATATGACTGTGATATGCATCCCACACACTCGGACACTTGTACTCTCAATTGTCCATACCTGGTTTAACAGTGAGATAAAAATCATCTGTTTAACCTGTTTGGTGAACAACGTAGGTCCTCACTGGAACACCATTAGTAAAAGGTTCAATTACACAGGCATTTTAAGATTCAGTGTCTTTTCAGGATAAACCTCTCTACACAGGCATTCTAAAACTTGTTCAGGCCAAAAAAGATATTTAGAGTATCTACTTTACATCTAGGATCCATGTGTGCTTCCAAAACTTAAACTAGCTAAAAGCTTCAACTATAGAGATTTAGAGTTCAGGCCAAAAAAGATATTTAGAGTATCTAAAACTTGTTAAGGTGTACGGGGAATGTATTGGTTTAGGGATCATGCTTGGAGGAATTTGGCTTCCTAAATCTTGTCTGAGTCAAAACGAACTAAATTGCATGACTGCTCCCGAAATAGGACTGGGACTAAGTCACAGTAAATAAAACATGAGGATGATAGATTAGTGACAGGAAAAGTCTCATTCCAGTAAAATGCTTAATGCAAATATTCGGATGCTCTATTAAGTCTCTATCATCCTATTACCCCAAACAAAAAATTGAAACTTTGTTTCTTTCCTTGTTTCATATATCCAATCAAATCAATGGAACTAATTAATAGGTAACACAGAGTAGGAATTAGTCATTGCAATCATTATAGTTGCACCAACTCTTCTGTTCTGGATAGTACGCAAACAAAGTAGATAAAATGAGGGTAATACCTGTCGGTGACCAATGTTTCTCCTATAATTTTTCTTCTTCTTATACTTGAAGACAACCACTTTGTCATTCAGTCCCTGCATAATAATGGGTAAACCATCAAAGGTGGAAACCATTTAGAAATGAAAAAGTAAAAATCTTATTAGTTTAGGTTCTTACTTCTGAGACAAACACATATAGAGACAAATTATTAGTTACAGTAAAAAGAACATTGTGATATAGTGAATTACTTGCTCTTCAACTACAGCATGTATAGCAGCATTTGTCACTATTGGTTTTCCAATGTAGGTAGTTGTTTTTGTTCCCACAAGCAGCACCTTGTTCAGAACAACCTGCATAAGATCAAATGTAAACATCATGAGGACAAAGCTATGATGAACTCTCAGAAAATAAGCACCAATATATTGATAGCACCTCTGATTTCATAAATTAGAAAAAAACGAATGATTAGAAACTGGGTCTGGGCCTGATTTTATTCATGATGTACTCATGATTAGCACCAATTTTTGTATAATAGTTTCAGAATTTGTTTTTAGTAGAACTCTCTACATGCATTCGACTTGCTAAGGTGAGACATTGAGGTTCCTAGAAGGCATTAGTCAGGTCATAGGTTCCCTATCTTGTTGGCTTTGTTCTTCTTGATGCTCTTCTATTTTGCCTTTAGACATGCAATTTTTCCGTTCAGTTCACTTCTCATCGATTATTGTAAACCCCAACATACAAAGCTCTTTAAGTTAATCGTGATAATACATTCTAATTCCATCATAAGACAGACAATAATTACCTCTCTATTGTAGATAACCTATGATGCCACCTTTTGCGAAAAACAAGAAACAAAAACAGAAAAACCCTCTCTAATTCCTCCACAGTCCGTACAATTCCTCCATTCCATATCATCGCTGGCCATTTCCACAACATATCCCATTGCAAGTCTATAATGCAAACTAGAAGGTTTATGCAGTGAACTGGCCGAGTTGGCAATCTGTAAAATGAGCTTTCAAGCTCAGCTAATTTGGCGACCATGGGAAATACAGGTCAATAAAATAGCTATTAACGAACCTACCCAACATACTGAATTCAAAACTAAATGTAGCTTCATGAACTGAGATTGCATACAATTTCTTCAAGTATCCATTAAGTCCGGAGTCAATGTTCATGGAAATGGAGGAAAAACTTCCAACTCATTGCGATATTCTTCTCCTTTTCTTCTTCATTTTTAGTAAGTAAAACGGAGCAAAATATATTGTCAATTTGTCATTGAAGAGATAGTGGCTGACAGAAGTAAAGAATTTAGCACCTTCTCCTCTTTAAAAAGGTAGCAATGCAGGTTAAGTGAACAATGTAGACACCAAATGCAAATGCAACTCTTTTAGCAGAAACATGTTCTTCCACCAACCAAAAACATGTATCCACAAAAAAGGAAAAAGACATTATTCATACTGTTACTAATTCTGCAGAACTATTGAGGTATACTTGAATTGTGAACTAGTGAGGGTAATGTCGACAATACGTAATGGGATTCTGATGATATCAATGGAAATGATCAAATATTGAATCTGTTGGTCAGTCTTAGTTTTTAGTTTAACTCTTGGAATTTGATTCTTTCCTTACACTTGAAATGTGTTGGAATGTGTTGAACATACATTTGAAATGCACAGTGCAGCAATTTAAAAGCGAAATTAAAGCCTGGTGTGAGTTCTGCACTTGTGAAGCATTTTGCATGTGCTCCTTGCATCCATATATCAGAAGACATGATTCAATTTCAGCTTATCTAAACAGAACTATGCGAGTATATCAAGAAAAGCGAAGAAAGAATCCCAAAACTGTGCACAGAAGCAGCCTTATTCCACCTCCATCATTAATCACTTTATCCTTTTCGAACCATCTTAACTACTAGTTTCTTGGCTTTGTTAACCAGAATTCCTTATAGTCTCTCACAATAGTGTCCTTAAAACTAGCGCGAATAATGGGAGACTACAGAAATCAATCGGCTTTGTTAGAGCACAACCGAAACAATATTTGAGTTAGCTCCGCGCGCACCCTCACAGGTTTCAATAACTCAACCTTACTAGGCAGGATCTAACTCTTATGGTAACTTACATGGAATGAAGACTTCTATAACTACAATTAACATTTTTCTGGAACCCTCAGTGAAAGTCACCTAATATCACAAGCTTATTTTCGGTGTCAATATTTGACCCTATAGTCACCACCAGTGCAGCAAACTAGTGTCATTTCGTACACCGGTGTTGCTTAAAGCAAAGTTAAAGCTAGATATTGCCATATTCACAAACAACAATCAAATCAAAGCTAAATTGGAACAAAAAATGACAAAAAAATCAAGCAAGAAGGAGAAGAAAAAGATACCTTATCATTGACCTTGGCTCCTTTGAGGCGCTGTGTATAGATATATCGTCCAGGTATAACAATGTATTGGCGCCCTCCAATCTATACACACAATTATATTCAGCAATTAAGTATAAGCTTGCAGAATCTCGCTGAAAGAATAGAGAGAGAGATACCATAACAACAGCGAAAATCTCCTCGCGTTTTGGGGCTGGTTCGGATTCAGCAAGTTCCAAGGCGGCGGGGGCAGGCTCCTCGGAAGCAAGAGGTTCGGCGTCAGGCTCGGGAGCTTGAAGCTCGGCTTCGAGGACGGCGGAGTCAATCTCCGACGACTTGGGGAGGAGAGGGAATGTGGGACGCGGAGAGGAGGAGGAGAGCTTGTGCGGCGAAGACGAAGAAGAAGAAGAGAGGGAGAGGGAGTTGAATTGAGAGAGGGAGGTTGTGGCGGGAGGTGAGATTTTGCAATGGGATGCGAAGGAGGAGCACAACAACGAAAGAGTTGCAGACGACGCCATTCTTCTTTTCACTTCACTCTCTCTCTCTCGCTCACCGTCTCTCTATTATCCTATCCGTTGCCAAAAACCATTCTTTATGTTCCATTTTTTTTTTTTTTTTTGATTTTTTTTTTGGGAGAAATCAGACACGTAGCTCCTCTAATGAAACTTTATATAAATATTTTATAATAATAAGGACTGATTGTGAACTTTCAAATTTAATCGTTGAAATGGGTTGGATATTAATGTTTAAAATAATTATATATTAATCCAAATGTTGAACTTGAAAATTCTCAACGAGTCCTTATTATTATAAAGTACTCATTGAAGATAGCCTCATCTAATTAGAATTAAAGTTATTGAATAATGTTATATTTCATGATTCACTCATTTTGGATTAACAGAAAGAGTCATATATAACCCAAGTATTTTTACTTAAATTTTAACTAATCCAACAACAAAAGGTGCAGGTATTATGAAATAGTACAAAAAAGAAATAAAAAAAATATATCGAACTCAGGGCGTCGACCCAATTGTTGTAGGTTCACTCATAAACAGTTTCTGGATTTTATGCGCAGGAGACTTCTTCTTTCAGCTTTAAGTTGCTTCACAATTGTTGTCTTTCTTGGATTTGTAATTGTTCTTGCGCCTTTGGGTCAGCCATGACGTTTGCCTCCAAAGGGAGCAACTAGTAGGTCAATCAATTGCTTCAGCTCAAAGTCAATGCTTGGATCCTAATTATTAGTGAAAGAACTTTCTTCAGGCCTTTTAGAGGGATAAGAATTATGGCTCCTCAAGGATGGACTTTAGTCTAACCCGCTTACGTGTGTGACACACTCTAGAAACTAAGGCCTAATGCACCTCACCTGCTACTTATGACATTTTTTTTTTTTTTTTGAACCAAATAATTCTCATTCAACTTAAGCCAGAATGGCACGGATACATACATTCTCTTGCTATCTACGGGCAAGTCTAGGACGTGGCATGCTAGCACCACCCATTAGACAATCAGTGCTCACATATTCAGAAGCGAACCTATACACTATGAAAAGAATACATAGTAAATAGGCTACATTTAGATCTAAGATAACTATAGGTGCATCTAGTTGAGTTAATGATCCTCCAGGATCCCAAATACGAAACCCTGATGAAACAGAGTGTATCCGTGTGGCCCACAAAAGAGCCCAATTCCAGTGGGTACACACAACAGGTTTGGGCTCTCCAAGCCCAGTTGAATTTAGCCCCCAAACTGATTTGGGCCGCCGAATCCTTTTGGGCTCCCAAGATGATCTGGGCACCCACCTTGCTGCACCCTTGCCAAACGCACCAGACGCCGCCATCTTCTCACCTCCGGTCACCTTGCCGGCATACTCTGCATTCACCAAGGCCTGGCTTTCTTCCATCAATGCATCTGCGAAACGACGCACGACGACTATCTCCTCCACTCCCACAGATTGGAGAGCAAAGATTCGGGCCGTCATCAATCGGATCCGGGTCCCCAGAAGTGCAGCGAGCCATGATGCTCTGTCTTGGTCACCCGAAGCAAGCCTCTGCCATGGGTAACTCAGAAGACCGTCAAGCCCAGACCATCGAGTTTTCGAGTCATCAGGAGGTTTGAGTCGCCCCCTCCTCGGTCGGATCCTTAGCCCAGAATTCCAAACCCCCCCATTGTCGATCTCGCCCAGATCGATTCGGTGAGATGAGATTCCGGGAAAAGCCACCAGTAGTTGGCTTTTATGGGTTGGCATCGAGATGCATCGATGTTGGAGGGATGCGGGCCAACAGCCTGATGCGGAGAGAAAACCTCCACTTAGAGAGGAGACCGGTGCCGATCTCCACAATTGGAGCACCACACAGAGGCGGCTAGGTTTCGGGAGCCACAAGCTCATGTTCCCTTTGCTACTTATGACATATAATGCTACTTTTAGTAACCTTATTATTCTCTTCGTCACCCAATATCTCTTTCCCTCATAAGGCCGTCAATATCAATATTTACAAAATGCCACCGCATTTCTAATTTTCATTATTTATGAAAATGTCATTGCATGCTATTGTCATTAATTAAGAAGCTACCGTCAAAGAACGAAAAAGCTACTAGCGACAAACCAAACATTTTTTTAGAAAATTTATTGTCATTCGTCGAAAAAGTCACCACCATCTTTCAAAAAACTACTGCTATAAACAAAAATAACTATTTTTGACGAACAAAAAAGTAACTGTCATTCACGATAATATTTTGGAAAACTATTGACATCTTTCTAAAAACTACATTCAACGAACTGAAAAGTTATTATTACAGTACCAAAATGCTACTGACCGTTTTTCAAGCCAAATTTGACTTGATGAGATATCTCTGTCCCAATACCTTTCAACAAGAACTGGAGCAGATGTGTTCCCCTCCCCTCCCTCCCTCTCTCTCTCCATAAGTGGCCTTATGAGGGATTAAATTAAGTATATGGTGACTGAACTGATAATATAAGTTCTAGAAAAAACAATTATGGGTAATTTACTATAGAAAATTTGTCACACCCCAGCCCAGTGAATTTCAAAGGGCTCAGAAGCTTCAAGTCAAAATCCTCCACAACTCGGGCTTCATTACTGGCTCATTCCATATTAAAAGGAGTCACAACTTGTAGCAAAAACCCGTGGTGTAGGGGTAGAATTGTAGAAACCCTAAAGACTGTCACCCCAAACTCCATCACCAAAGCACCATGTCTAGCTTGCTTAGTAGATGAAGTCGCCGATCTCAAACTTGTCAATCGTTGGCTTGCTAAATTTGCCGTGCACTGACAACCCTTAGATGGATGCACCAACCGCAAACATCTAAACACATGCCCCGATAACCTTTTCACATAGAAAAGAAACCTCTACCTCCATTGTATGCGCAAGCTTTAACTTGCACTTCTTCAGAACCACGCTAGACAACAGTAGATTAATTTGAACTTCAACCACCATCGTTATAAGAAACATGTTAGTTTCTTGACCAATAAGAACAGCCCTAGCATTGCATCAATGTTAAGCACCACATTCTCCAACTTCAAAGTTATGGGGGTGTTTATATATGATTTTATTCCAACCCTAATGATATTAACCTATACCAGGCTAGCTACCAGGCCCAGGATAAACTATCAAACACTGCCACCACAACCATGATGTTTGCTGTTTCGTAAAACACCATCCTGTATGACCAATATCTTGAAAAGCACTGCCAAGCAAGCAGAACCAATTCTCGTATTCGTACACCAACTCTAGCAAAACTATTGAAAATGATGTCCATACACAATGCAATATCAGTTTCAATAAAGAGAGAATTCTATATAATTTTTATACATCAAATAAAAATTTAGAAACAAATGTCTTTCATTTAACTTACAAACAGGGTAATAATTTTCACCATCTTAACAGAGATATAGACTGTTAAACGGTTTCTAATAAGGGAACTGTAACCAGTGGCGGAGGCAGGAATCTCTACAACTATAATTGGAGGCCCTCTTTTGGTGTTAAAGGCTTCACTAAATTTTGCAAGTGCATATAATACCCTTCAATAATATAATTATCAAATTAAATTAATAAAATATAAATAAATAAAAGAGTAAATTGAAAAAAATACCCAACCCACTACTATTTTATGTCTAAAAAATAAATAACCACTATTTTTTTTAGTCGATCTATTTTTCATTAACATCACATTATCACCCGCGAGAAACGCGGACACGTTGCTAGTATATATAAACGGGGGCAAAAAAAATTTCTTTCCTTTTCTGCCTCTCCTCTACGGTTGCATTAGAAAGAAAATTTGATCTGGGTTCTGGGTTCTTCCATGACAAATGAAATTTCTGAAGGGGATATCTATAGATCAACACTTAACATTCAATATTCAATGATCTGCAATCATACCCATAAACTTGGAATTTTTTATTTAACTTCTGGGTTTTTACATAACCATAAACTTGAATTCTCCTACAAAAATCTGCAATCAATAGAAATTTCTGATGAAAGAAAAGTGGGTTTCTACGATTCATGGTGAGGATGGAGTATAGGAAATCTGACATGTGTTTGATTTGAGAGAAGGTAAGGGACGAACTCCGTTTGGAAAACTATGGCGGAAGCTATAATTAGAGCGGATGTGCCGATGTGATGAGAACGAAGGGAAAAAAAAAAATCAATATTGCAATTTATTTCTATTTTTTTAAACTGAAAATTATGCAAGTTAAGAGTCTTAACTTTGTTAATGAGAAGACAAATGGCAAAATATAACTGGTGGCACAGAATAGGAACTTATGAATTAGGAACAGGTGATATGCGCCCAAAGCTATGGGGGCAAAAAAAAAAACTCAATTAACAAAATTAATTATTTTATTGGGGGCAGTGGCCCCCCACAGGTCCTTCATTGGCTCCGCCCCTGACTGCAACAAATAGAATTAGAAGGCTGTTATGAAAAAAAAAAAAATTAAAATGACCATGGATAAGAATTTCTAAGAATACTGTTGTCAATTTTAATTTAGTACTCGCAAGTGCACGAATCAATTGTAGAATAAATGTGCAAGCACGAGGTCATTCCCTCAAGGACTGATTGAAACAATTTTGCTATGACAAGTGTGCTATACTTAAGTGAAACAAACTGATTTTTATGATGATTGAGTTTTAAACAGAAAATTAAAGAAAGAAAAACTAAAATTAAAGACAAGAATGAGCAATGAGATTCTTTAGAGTTTAAGAATAGATTATAAAGATGCTAAAGCATTGAATCCACCACCTAATACTTCTATCCAATTCTCTAGTTGATAACAATTGAATTCCCTAGATTTCATGCTAAAGATTTCCGTACATAAACTGTATTGATCCCAGACATATGCCAAAGTTCTTCTAACCTTTGAATTCCAACTTATTGATCCTGTATAGAACTCAAGTAGCCAAACTATAATTTACTCCACTTAATGATCAGGTTCAAGCAAACATGTTCAACTCCATTAAGCACAAAAGAACTAGAAAATCATGCAAACAAGAATATCGACTATGATCAAGCACTTGTATTCTTAATTCACAACTCTTTAATCACAAGATTGAATTATCTTTTGGAACCCTAGAAAACATCTACTCATTGATCAAGCATCATGTTCTCCAACCAAATAACCAATAAACAAAACCTAGGTCTTATTGATCCCGAACAAAGATTTTGAATAAAAGTTCTATTGAAACGGTGATTAAGAGTTTAACATAGAAATCCAGAAATTCAATAGCAAACCAACTAAATAAACAGAATAGTCATACTAGGGGCTTCATCTCAGCCCTAGCCTAGAAGTTTAGCAATCCATAACTATGAAAAACATGACTAGAATCAAAGAAATCATGAAACAGACAATGGAAGAATTGAGGAACTTGGAACCAGCGTTGGTGAGAGCTTCTCTTCTCCTTGTTCTCTGCAGAATATGCTGTGTCTTCTCTAAAACGTGCTAGGTTTTCTCCTTGTATCTCTCTTTCCAAATCCTACTTGAATTGGGCTTCTTAGGTCTTCTAGTCCCACTTGGAATAGATTTCTTCTCTCCAAAGCAACGCAGGGTTATTAAAGTCAATGCAAGAAATTACTCCAAATATGTCAAACACGTTCAGCCTTGTTCCATTCAAGTGCTAAGAACAACGGACTTGGGCCTCACAAGTCAGATTCCGAAAATCGTCAGAATCTGCCTTCCCGAACTAGGTTCACTTAAATCATCATAACTTCCTCCACAAGAATGCGAATCCACTTCCGTAAAATTCCTCAGAAAGCTAACATCCGTATCTTTCCAATGGTATAAGGCTCGCCTGCTAATTCCTTCTGAGAAGGTACAGTTTAATCCGCGAAGTTGACACACAGCAGAGACAATTCTGGACGCTCAGGATAGCAAGCATCCTTTCAATCCCGCGTTTGACTTTAAGCTCCAAATCTTTCTTTTCTCCAAATTAACCTACAAAACACAAACACAAAGTAAATGACTCAAAAATGATAAGAACTAAGCCTAGAATCCTACATTTAAGGGTATAAAAATATATGAAATTATGAACCTATCAAATACTGTGTACAAAATTTCTCTTCATGCATAACCTAGCTCTTTTGCTCTTTTGAGCATAGCTCTTGGTGGAGCAGCAGTTTCTAGGAGTGCTAAATGAACTTACTTGCTTTTAAATTCTTTTTTTTTTTCTCTTTAGCAAACAAAAACAATACAAGTTGATATTCAAAGTAGGGTTACCTTGACCTATCAATTTGTTACTTTAATGTAGTGGCAGCTTTGCCATTGATCCCTACAACCTTGTTAAAAATTTGCATTACTATGTATATAATCTGAGGAATTTTATCTAGAGTGACAGTCAAATAGCAACCTCATCGTTCTCTTAATAAATCACTTTGACAATCAAATATGTTGTGGACTAAATTTATAATGGCTGCCATTAATTAGTTAAGTGGTGAAAAAATTAAATCGTAAATCGTTCCCTATTTCAAATTGTAGCTACATCTATTGGGGCTGGCTTTGCCTTACATAGATAGTTTCATGGATTCTTAATTAATTACTTTAGTTTTAGGGGTTATATAGATGTTATGTGACAATTGTCTTATTGTCTTCTAAGAGTAAATCAACATATGAAAGGGGTTCATGTAACAGCAAAGCATGTACTTAATAAAGTTTAAAAACATTCACAAACTGCTAAGATAAAGTTGCGTTTTTGATAGAGTGCATCAAACAATTATAAGTAGAATTTTGCTATAACTTGAAGTTTTTATACTACAAAAGTCTGATAAACCCTTACGGAAAAAAAAAAAAACTCACACACAGTCACACACACCACCTATTCTTGTTTTGCAAACCAATAATTTCATCATCTCAGTATTATTAATTTGGATTGTCATTTTAGGTTCACAATTGGTGGTCTCACTGTCATTTGGACCTTTCATTCACAATTAATGGTCTCATTGTCATTTGCATTTTATCACATTTCATCTTTAGGGTGCCATTATGTCCGTTTCCCATTCCTATATCACAGTAGAGAGAGAGAGAGAGAGAGAGAGAGAGAGAGAGAGAGAGAGAGAGAGAGAGAGAGAGAGAGAGAGAGAGAGAGAGAGAGAGAGAGAGAGAGAGAGAGAGAGAGAGAGAGAGGTGAGGCAGAGTCTGAACCTCTCGAAGGTTTTGATTCGAGAATTGGAGCAGGGAATGAGAGCGATGCATGTGAAGGTGAGTTAAGTACTAAGATAACATGTTGATTTAAACTTTATCGGTCAAAATATTCTGATTTGCTGATTTTGTTGAAGGATATTGACACTTAGTGTGCCTAGTCAAACTAGGATAAGTTCTATAGTTGTAATAGGAGAGGTTTCCTACTCCAAGTTAGATAAGGAATCCTTGTACTCTTAGATTATGCACTTTGTAATCCCTATATATAGGGCTCCTATTCTCTATAATGAAACACACTTCTCTCATCAATCTATCTCAATACCAATATACTTAAACACGTTATCAGCACGAGCCCTAAACCACAAAAGCTAAAACACAAAAACCGAAGCCAACTATTCTGCTTTCCTGCGTGCCTACTGCCCCAGCAGCCCCTAGCCCGAGCTAGCCAAGCCTTCGCTGCAGCCTGCCTTCGCACGCCCCGCGCTACACGCCCCTGCGCTCCTTCGCTGCAGCTTGCGCGCCCGTGCGCTTGCAGCGCTGTATCGCTGCCCTTGCAGCCTCACAGCAGCCCCTGCTGCCTTGCGCGCTGCCCCTGCAGCCTTACCGCAAGTCTGCTGCCCCTGCAGCGTCCGTGTCCTCCAGCTAGCTATTGGCTAGCGTTTCTGCCCTACGCTACCAACTGGCAGCAGCTGCAAACTGCAGCCCATAGCCGACTGCACACTCGGTCACACCTCCCATTCACCTCGGCCAACTCTGCCGTGTATCTGCTGCCCTTGCAGTTTGCCTCCGCTGCTCCTACACCACTACTACCACCGCAGCCCCTGCTGCCCCGCATTCACTGCACTCCTCTACTCGGATTGCTTCGCTCCATCACGCCTGCATCGACACGCGCGTGATCCAAATACAAGTAAGTATTCAAGAGTAAGTTTTGAAGTTCATAAATTTAAATACTTCTTCTTTTCTCGGGGACTTCAAAACCTCCCTTCTTCTTCATCCCACCTTTCTTATAACGTGGGTTCGATTTTGAGAAAGCGGAATCGTGGGGATTCGCGCTATAAACGAACTAAGAGCGTTCGTAAGACTTCGGACTAAGAGCGTCCGCAAGCATCGATTAACGACCTTATAAACATCATTGTTTCGGTCTAATCCAATTTTCTTGGAAATCAATTTCTTGGTAGCATAGCTCGGAAATCTAAATATTTAGTTGTCGTGGAAGTTTTAACTCCGAAACTAATATATTTCTTCTTCTTATTTCAGGATGTCAAAACTTGACTTTCCTATCCTTGACTCAACTGGCTCGGAATATCATAGTTGGGTCACGGATGTTGAGAATCATCTCACTTCAAAAGGGATCCTACCCGTAATTCAAGCACCAAATCCCGACCTCATATTTGAGCGTACGGCTACAAATAATGCCACCGCTCTCATCTTAATGAGACGCCACATGGATAAATCACTCCGATTGGAGTATATGGCAATCAAGGATGCTAGAGAATTATGGGTTGCGCTTGAGGAGCGTTTTGGTAATGTAAAGGATACCCTCCTCCCTGACTTAAAAGTTCAATGGAACAATCTACGATTTGCTGACTTCAAATCTGTAGCTGAATATAATTCAGAAGTTCTTCGCCTCAAAACCATGTTGGGGTTCTGTGGACAACCTGTCACAGAGCAAGAACTAATTGAGAAAACTCTCTCCACCTTCCCCGTCTCAGCTATTTTGCTATCAAAGCAATACCGAACTGAATTCAATACTGGACGGCTCACGAGGTTTCATCAGCTAATTAATATTATGTCTGTAGCTGAAAAGCATGATAATATCCTCGTGAAGAATTATAATTCGAGGCCCATCGGAACTAAGAGCGTTCATGAGGCAAATTATAATAATGCACCCAAAGGAGGGCGCAAGGAGCGGAACCCTAAAATTAAGGGACACAACGGCCGTTTTGGTCCATATAACCGCCCTACAAAGGAAGGAAACCGCCAAAATGTCGCGGGAACACGTAACAACAAAGGCAAACGTGGGAGAGGGGGACACAAGGCCGCCGGCCATAGAGGTGGCGCCATTGTCCAACAAGGACGTCAATCTCGTCCTCATGCATGTGATGCATCTCAATTCAAGGGAGGAAATCGTAATGATGCATGCCACAGATGTGGATCTATTGAACATTGGTTCAAGCAATGCAATGCAAGCAAACAATTAGCTGCACATTACAAGGCATATAGAGACTTCAGAGAGTCTGAAGCACATGTTGCCGAAGAAGAAGAAGGAGATGGTGATGATGCCAACGTCAATCTCACCATAGCGGACTTCAAATCTGACAAGGAATTGCACAAGGATGCTGCAGATTTTGATTAGTATAGTCCCTTATTTTTCCAAGAATTATGTAATGGCTATTATGCCTTAAATCAATAAAATGACTTATTGTATTAACTTTTTCCCTCTAGGCGTACTCAAGAGTACTTGTGATGTCTAGGCAAGGTTTGATCTGAGAGAACGGTTTTAAAAGTGAGCAACGCTCCACCAAAATCTCGCCTTACCTTACCTGGTCACAACTAAATTGAAATTACCGAACGGATTGAGTGACTACGATTTGTCTACGGTTTGATTTTTAAGTTGGATTAGATTTTGGTCAAGAAACTTTGATGTAATCATTGGCTATTTTTAATAAAGTTTTCGATTTGTTCTATACAATGTCTTGGACATATTTTTAATTCGAACTTTATTATTTTTCAGTATGTTTCCTGGAGAGCTAGAATGCCTCGTGGATAGTGCAACTACACATACTATCCTTCGAAATAGACAGCTATTTCTATGGATGACACCATCTCGATCTTCCGTGACTACGATGGCTGGATCATCTCGATTGATCCATGGTCGAGGACCAGCCCAATTTATGTTGCCAAATGGCACGACTTTAAATGTCACCGAAGCTCTTTACGCTCCTAGGGCAGGAAGAACCCTATTGAGCTTCAAAGATATAAGAGCCAATGGTTTTCATGTGGAAACACATTGTGAGAATGGACAAGAGTTCCTTTGCATCACCTCTAATGACTACGGACATAAACGAGTCTTAGAGAAACTTATGTGTCGCTCTAGTGGGTTGTACGCAACCACTATTCGAGTCATTGAATCCAACCATGTCATGAGAGATGATTTATGGGATTCCGACAAATATAGGCTTTGGCACGACCGTTTGGGACACCCAGGTCGTGACATGATGATCCGTATATTAAAGACTTCACACGGACATCCCTTTTTCAGAACGAAAGGAAGTAAAACTCGAAATTTGGATCAAGGAGGAGCACCTGCGCCTCACGGCGCCTTTCCCCCTCAAGTCCGGCCATCACCGGTCGGCGCCGCCATCCCCCTGCGGCCCAAGGGTGGCTTTGACGCCACCCCTGCTCCCTTGCCTCCAATTTTTACTTCTAAGGTCCATTGTGACTTCATGGCTCAACCAAAATCCTCATTGGTTGTTTCCAAAGCCCATCATTCGTTCTGCAAAGCCTGCTCTTTAGCAAAATTAGGATCGAGACCATCCTATGCAAAGGACACTAAAGAAAATATACCATTCTTGCAAAGAATCCAAGGTGATATTTGTGGACCTATTCAACCATCATGCGGACCATTTCGATATTTTATGGTATTGGTTGATGCATCGACACGCTGGTCACATGTCATGCTATTGTCCACAAGGAACGCTGCATTCGCTAAACTCCTAGCACAAATCATTAAGTTAAGGGCTCACCACCCTGATCATCCTATTAAGTCTATAAGATTAGACAATGCTGGAGAGTTTACATCAAAGACTTTTGATGATTATTGCATGTCCATTGGGATTGATGTTGAACATCCTGTTCCTCATGTTCACACCCAAAATGGTCTCGCAGAAGCCGCCATTAAACGACTACAAATGGTCGCTAGGGCATTGGTAATGCGCACCAATCTACCTATTTCTGCTTGGGGCTATGCAATATTGCATGCAGCTGTGCTTATTCGTCTGAGGCCCACTGCCACTCAACCCTTTTCTGCGTCCCAGATGGTGACTGGGTATGAGCCTAATGTCTCACACTTACGCATATTTGGGTGCGCAGTTTATGTGCCAATTGCGCCTCCACAGCGCACCAAAATGGGTCCTCAACGACGATTAGGCGTTTACGTTGGTTATGATTCTCCAACGATTATCCGCTACATAGAACCCTTGACAGGCGATCTCTTTACCGCTAGATTTGCGGATTGTCACTTCGATGAGACAGTCTTCCCGTCGTTAGGGGGAGATAAGAACATCAATGTTCAACAGGAACGACAGGAATTGTCGTGGTCTGTCCCCACTCTGTCTCATCTTGATCCCCGAACCGCACAGTCCGAAATTGAAGTGCGGAGAATTCTCGATCTTCAGAACGTAGCAGAATCGATGCCTGATGCTTTTTCTGATATCGCAAAAGTGACGAGATCACATATACCTGCTGCAAACGTGCCTGCAAGGATTGATGTCCCTAAAAGTAGAGGACATGACGCCAACTCAAGAATGCATGAGCATGGCGCCAACGTCCCATCTCTCAATGATGGTGACGTTATGGCTAGGCCCACGGCTCCCGCCAGGAAGCGCGGGAGGCCCATAGGTTCGATGGATTCTCGCCCAAGAAAGAAAGTGAGTTTGGCACAAAATAATCCATTAATCATCGATGTGAATAATCCATCTCATGAGAATGTTCCGGATTATGGTTATGTCCAAGAGACATCATTGGGGGACGCTCCAATGTCAGAACCAACTCCAGAGAATAGAGAGATCTCCATAAATTACACTAGTGTACATGAGATGATGGATAGAAATTCTATGGCGATTGATGATGCATTCGCATATCATATTGCAAAAGGAATTATAGAATATGATGATATCGAACCTCGCTCTGTTGAAGAATGTCAACGAAGAGCAGATTGGCCTAAATGGAAAGATGCGATCCAGGTTGAATTGGATTCACTAACAAAGAGACAGGTATTTGGGCCTGTAACGCAGACACCCCCAAGTGTAAAGCCTGTTGGCCATAAATGGGTCTTTGTTAGAAAGCGTAATGAGAAAAATGAGGTGGTAAGATATAAAGCCCGCCTTGTGGCGCAAGGTTTCTCACAACGCCCTGGAATCGACTACGAGGAGACATATTCTCCCGTAATGGACGTTATAACGTTCCGCTACCTTGTCAGTTTGGTAGTTTCCGAAAAACTTGACATGCAGCTTATGGATGTGGTTACAGCATATCTCTATGGGGATCTAGATTCAGAGATATATATGAAGGTTCCAGATGGACTTCAATTACCCAAATCAAGTGGCTCTAAACCACGGAGCGCGTTTTCAATAAGATTAAAACGCTCACTATATGGATTAAAACAATCTGGACGGATGTGGTATAACCGTCTAAGTGACTACTTGATTGGGAAGGGATATATTAACAATGAAATATGCCCATGCGTGTTCATTAAAAGAACAAGTTCCGGATTTGCAATAGTAGCAGTTTATGTCGATGACATGAACCTAATTGGAACTCTAGATGAGTTGAAGGAAACTGCTAAATACTTGAAATCCGAATTTGAGATGAAAGATCTTGGGAAAACACGGTTTTGTCTCGGTTTAGAACTCGAGCACCGTAGTGATGGGATTTTGATCCATCAGTCTGCATATACTCAGAAAATTCTAAGGCGCTTTAATGAAGATAAAGCGAAGCCTACGAGTACTCCCATGATCGGCCGTAGTCTTGAGCCCGGAAAAGATCCGTTTCGTCCAAGGGATGAGGACGAAGAACCCTTAGAGGCCGAAGTGCCTTATTTAAGTGCAATAGGCGCATTATTGTACTTAGCTCAATGCACAAGACCGGATATCTCATTCGCAGTGAACTTGTTAGCTCGACACAGCTCTGCGCCAACACGCCGCCATTGGATTGGTGTAAAGACCATCTTTCGATACCTAAGAGGTACGATTGATATGGGCCTATTCTATCCCTACAGAGAGAAAAGGAATGACGGAAAATTGGGATCAGACCCCAAAAGGCAAAACGCCCCCGTCCATGGAATGGCCGCCGGCCATGTTGCCGCCGCCGCCGCTCATGGTGGCCGGCGTCCTCCTATCTCCCTCCATCAAAAGGACAATGATGTCTTGATGGGTTTTGCTGATGCAGGGTACCTCTCTGACCCTCACAAAGGTCGCTCCCAAACAGGTTATGTCTTTACCATGGGAAGCACTGCGATATCTTGGAGGTCTACGAAACAGACCCTTGTTGCTACTTCCTCAAATCATGCAGAGATTATTGCTCTACATGAAGCTGTACGTGAATGTGTATGGCTAAGGTCTGTAATTCGACACATTCAAGGAAGTTGTGGTTTGAAGTCTACCACAGATGAACCTACATGCATTTATGAGGATAATGCAGCTTGTATTGAACAAATGAAGTTAGGTTTCATCAAGGGCGACAACACCAAGCATATATCGCCTAAGTTCTTTTATAATCAGCAACAACAATCACTTCTAAAGATTGAAGTGAATCAAATCCGATCAGAGGATAATGTAGCAGACTTATTCACTAAGTCGTTACCTAAATCCACCTTCGAGAAACATGTGAAGAGTATCGGATTAAGAAGGTTATCCGAACTCCCATGATTGTAGCAATCAGGGGGGAGATTTCGACATCAGGGGGAGTTACTCAGTCTCGAAGGATCAAGGACGTGTTGCACTCTTTTCTCCTCCTCGAGTTCATTTTTATCCCACAGGGTTTTTCACTTGAGCAAGGTTTTTAACGAGGCAACAGATGAAGCGTCACCACCAAGTTTGAGCGGCACAAGGGGGAGTGTTGAAGGATATTGACACTTAGTGTGCCTAGTCAAACTAGGATAAGTTCTATAGTTGTAATAGGAGAGGTTTCCTACTCCAAGTTAGATAAGGAATCCTTGTACTCTTAGATTATGCACTTTGTAATTATCCCTATATATAGGGCTCCTATTCTCTATAATGAAACACACTTCTCTCATCAATCTCTCTCAATACCAATATACTTAAACAGATTTATATTTCTTTCAAGAAAAAAAAAATGAAATTGACTATTAAGTATGGTCGTTGCTGGATAAAATGAACGGATGCACTCAGATGTTCATGACTTTACCAGCAGATTGTTAAAATGATGTCACATTTCTCACCAATATTACTTCAAACTATGTTCAACTTTATTTGCAACCGTGTTTTCATTTCTCCTCAACAAAAAAAACCGTGTTTTCATTAATCTATTGTGGCTTTTCTTTATGTCTTAATTAGACAACATTATTTATTAAGAGTTTTTGTCCATTTACCTCATTTCTAGGGATTTTTTTCCCACTTATCCCATTAAGTTTTTTTAATTCCCTTTTACCCAAAACACTCTAAGGAGGTCTTCTCTAATACTCCATTAAATTATTTTTTTTGTTTTTTTTTTAAAAATTTTTTAATACCATTTTAGCCTCACCCCTTTATTACTTAGAGAGAGAATAGAAGAGAGAGAAACCATAAGAGACTTCGCCGGAGCCAGTCACCGGCCGCCGGATTCCGGTCACAGGCATTCCGGTCATCGGCCGCCGCCTACCGGACTTTTCTGAAAACCTCACCGGAAAGGTTTATTGCCCCCAATAGACATCTATTGCCCCTCAATAGACGTCTATCATCCATGTATTGCCCCCTAATAGACGTCTATTGCCCCCCAATAGAAGGACAATAGACGTCTATTGTCCCCCAATAGACGTTTCGATTAGCGAAATGGAAACTAATCTTCTTAAAATTACATAAACAAAACTTTGATTAAAGAAAAAAAAACGAGAGATTACATCAATTTAAAACGTCAATCATTGTCTTTATCTCAGTGTAGGTAACCTTTTCTTTTGGTCTTTTTTTTTTTTTTCCCTACAGTGTACTGTGTATGATGTAATAGATCCTCATTGATTTACATATAAATGATCTCAGCAGCTTCCTGGTGGATTAGGTGCCCAGAAATAGGCAAAGTTCCAAGGCTTTGCTTTGACAGCAAGCTCGGAAGTTGCTGAGATCATCTCAATCATAAACCATTAGTATCATCTCAATGAGTTATGTCTGAGAAAAACTAAGTCTACAATTTTAAGGGACCCTGAAGGGATCATAAATTTTACAATATTACTTTCATTTCGACCATAAATATTTTACTTAGAGATCCCTTGCTTATTTCAAAGCAGTTGCTAGTGACGGGAAGCACAAGAGAACAATGGAAAAGGTGCAAGTTCATTTAGGGAGAACTTTCTTCATGCAGACTGTAGTCCTTAAATGAATGCTGAAAGCCGCCGCGGTCTACTTAATCATTTTTTTCATGAATGAATTTATCAGTCCTTTCCCTTTCAAAGCTGTATTGCTTTAAATTCATCTTCTCTCATTGGCATGTCTACATTTCATTATAATGACACTGATCATTCCATTCACTTTCCTCCATACTGTACCGCAATCTTTCTGTCCATTAATTCTTGCCTTAACGTGGATATGTTTTAAACCAGGGTTTCAAAACTATGGCTTCACAAATAGGAAAGAAGTGTGTTGCTGGTATTAAAAAGAGCACCATTCCTGCTTATCCCTTCCACTTCATATTATTAGTGCCTTTCTTTTAGTTTTATCTATTTTTCTCCCTTTTATTAGTCTGGTCTGTTGTCACTTGGCATAGCAACAAAGTTGCTGACATATTATTTTCTCCAGAAAAGTTACATTGATAATCTGTTCCTGTTATATGTATGACGATGTTTTCCAAGCCTCTTGCTCATTCTAAATGCAGATTGTATGGCTTAATAATATGTTCACCTCTGATTAATGGTTACATCAGCACACTGTTGGAAGTACGAACTATTTTTTGTGAATGCTAATGAACTAATAGCATATGGTGCATCAGGTGGGGGGTGATGTCGCACTGAACTGTAGGAGTCAGTGATAGATATATGTAACAATTTGCTTCCCTTCATTACTCTCTATTTATAATGAGTAATAATCTAGCAAGCTTCTTCCATTGGAAAAGAACACTGAAAACAAAAATTATATAGAGATTGCAGATGCTTGCACCTTGGAATAGGACTTTTCCAAAGCTCTACGGAATGGCCTAGTTATCAATCTATATGATCTTTTGTGACATTTGTTTTTGGCCTGCTTTTGTACTACAAATTTCTGGTCTTGGGATTCTTCTTATATTCTTGCTGTTTAACATCAATACAATCCCACCCAAGCCTCCCCTAAAACTAAGGAGATGACTCTGGGATCAGTACTAGTATCTATTTCTCAACTTTTATCGGTACTTTCGTTGATCTTTTCTCCATCACAGAATTTGTTGAATAAGTCTGCATGGGTTTATCTGTTAATGCGGTTTCAACTGATTCTGTTTAGTGATGACAGTGTTTAAGAGATTATATTCATTTATATGGTCTTGAGTCAATTTAATTTAACAAGAATGTCAGATCAGTTGGAATTAGGTAAAAGAACTTTCAATCTTTCAAGGTCTTCCAAAATTTCAGAACAAAACTTAGCTATTAAATCTGACTCCAGTATCTCAGTTAATGTCTTGCTGACTAACACTGGATGATCTCCGTCCTCTTGGCCTAATGGTTAAAACCTGAAGACACTTTAATGAGTTGTTTGAAAGGGTGGATCTGAAGCACATGTCTAGATACTTGCTGATGACCTTGCCAAGCACAACTTGTCCGTTGAGCTTGTTCAATTTTTTATTTCTGTTTTGTGAAGAAGTGAATATATGGATGAGCTGTTTGATTTACATTGAAGTAATTTCATGTTAGAACTGTTGCTGAGATAACTCGCACGTATCTGTAGCATGAATTATGGAACAGTGAACATTAACCAGGAGCTAAAAGGACTAAAAGCCTAAGGTGACCTTAACAAAGTGGCCTAAATCCATGATTCAATACTCCGTTGATCACAATCATATTACTTGCTGCTTCGGCCTTGGCACTTTGGCAGTGACTGTCCCAAGAGATTGCAAAGTGTATCAGGCACTTCTGTTATAGATGGTCAGAGACTGATCCTCATTTCACTTCGTCGTAGCACCAACAATTGGAAAGGCGAAAAAGAAGGGCACTGATCGAGTGAGTAAAACAGAATTTATAAAAAGGAATACGTCCTAGATTGATTCTTTAAGCAACTTTCTTCAGAGCTCTCTGTTTTTTTTTTTTTTTTTTTACCCTCCAGAGCTCATCTGATCTATGATTCATCATTACTGTGTGCATTCACATGTATCATTTTTTGACAATAAATTTTAACGTCACTTGTGCACTAAAATAAGCAAGCATAACATTAATAATTACTTGGCACCTCAGTAATTCTATTGAACAATATGTTGATAAATTGAACGACAGAGAGATTGGGGAGTTTAAATTAGACAAATAAAATTGAGCGCACACATTTTGCTTAACTAGACGCTAGTGCCAGTAAATATAAGGCTATTTCAACTTCATGGAAAGCATTCCCATGCTTTGATGATGCCTCCTCTTTTCAATCAAACCTGCCTTGAGCATATTCTATTAGTCATAGATGTTGCTCACATCCAATTGTCCACCCAAACCTTGGTGCCATAATAAGAACCAAAGCCTTCCAGTACATCTCTGAGTGACTTACCTGAAACCCTCCTTTGCATGAGCAGTTGCATCTTGCCTGCACAAACAATTGCTCAACATCTGTGCTTTCTTGCAAGAGGTGTTAATATAACACTTGAATAAAATCTTAGCCAAGATCAGACAGTAGCATGGAATAACAAAAAGTTGCAACACCACAGATTAATAGACTGCATAACCACATTTAGAAATGTATCAAAGTCAAACACCGATACTGCATGGACATATTTATAACTGACTATTCATATTAGAAACAAATTCGTGCTAAAATTAGACAGAACAAGAGCCAAAAGTAGCAAAACTTAGAATCCCATCTGCAGTCATTCAAATTCATTAACTAAAAGATAGACAACTGACTTTTGTTTTACTCCAAAATGTACTGATAGTTGTAAAACACCTCATCTGATTTCTTTGATCGGTATTGTCTCCAAATTCATAACCTAGATTCAAACTCTAGCCCTCTTGCTACTGCAACTTGGGCACTTGTACTGCTTGATATGCTCAGCCTTTGCAGGTGTAATCTTCACACATTTCCCATGAAACCATCTCTCACACACATCACAGCAAATCCAGAACTCGTCAGCGCCATAGTTGTCTCCACACGCCCCGCAAGTAGCACCTTGTTCATCATCTTCTTCTTCTTCTTCCCCGCTTTCCTCGTCTTCTTTGGCTAGTGGAGACATCTTTACCCCTTTACTTGGGTTGATTTCAGGTTGCCGAGACTGCTCAGCACCAACAAAGCAAGAGCTACTATTAATTAACTAAAAACAAGAGGAAAGGAAACAAAAGCACTCAAAATAGTCTGTCTGCTTACCGGCTTCCCACTTGATTTGCTCTTGCTACTGTTGTGATGAATACCAGATTGGTTCATAGGCTGCCTAACATTGCCTGTCACAACTTCAAATATGGTGGGGAGATCATTTATCATCTGAAAGAGCTTCTTTCTACAAGTTCCAAAGTTAAACAAAGATTAGAACCAGCTTGATATTCTTATACACTAAATTGCATAGCAGAGGTGACTCTTTTTCCTGTCCTACAGCATGAAAGGCTCTACTCTGACATTCTTGATCCCATCAAGAAAGAAATTCAGTCTTATTGAGTTCGACAAATTTGTCAAAATTTAGCATATTTAGCATATCAATTTATATCTCAACATCCATTCAATCTCAGTTCCAACTCCACTTTTATGAAATTCTCTATTGCTACGATATCTTCATACCCTTCATTAGCATGTAGTAAACTTAATTACAGCTGATAGCCAAACACCAGAAAAGTACAGTGAGGTAAATAATAAGATTACGGACTTCATAATGATCTTATTACACCGAGATAAGTCAGTATCGTGTCTCTTCAGAAAAGATTAAATCAGGCCAGCGAGGTGCTTTATAGGCCAAAGCCCATATTCAAAAATGAGAGAAATGGGATATTAAAAAAACTGACAACTATACATAACAAACAGCTGCACCGTCATAACATTAAAAAAAAAAATTATAAAAAAAAATACACCTTCCAACATCCCTTGTATTTCAGGGAAGTTGGCACTGCAGACACCGGACCGGTATGTATGTATATGAACGTGTCTGTGTGTGTGTACTTGTGTGTGTGCGCGTATACCATCAGACCAAAGAAAAAGTATATACAACACTTTGTGTGAGGAGATTTGGGCTCCAAATAACTTGAGCATTTCTTCTAGGAAGGTAATGAAAGGTCTTAAAAGGTGGTACTCTAAATAGGTCAAAGAATTCTTTTATTAATAGTCAGCAGGCTTGACTAATGTAAGCGGCCATAAATGTCAGCTACTTAGATATGAATGACGAAAACCCGTGTAATTACCAAACCAAAAAGGTGAATGAAGAAATCCTTGTAAACGAAATGATACTAGGACCTATGCTAAGAGGTTCGATTGCAGAACTATTAAAATTCACTCTATCAACTGATAGAATCCTAGATCAAAAGGGGGTAAAGAAAGGATAGCTTGAAGCAACCTCACACACAAAGAAATTCTTGATCAAATATGGAGTTACAAAGAAAAATGAAAACTTTGGGGTACATTAATAATTTTCTCAAGGAAACTTTTCTTGTCGCCTAGGAAAATGTTGGTTCAAACAAGAAGCAAAGTGCCCGGTTGTAGTTGCTTTTCTACCATGTCTATACCACTGCTACTAGGATCATAAATATTACTCCCCCTTCTCATTGACTTATGCCAACAACCCTATCAACACTTGTAACATTCATGATACAGTAGGCTATTTCCTACAAGTCACTAAACCACATAATAACTTCATCAAGCAACAAGAAAGAACATGGAAACGAGACCTCACACATTAAAGCACATGAAAAAAATAGATGCCAAAAGCACTATGGGCAGAAACGTAATTTTCTACGAGTAACTAAAGATTTTCTCACTGACAAATCATATGAAGCAACCAAAGGACCTCCTATTTCAGATTTTCAGCTAAGCTCAAGCTGCTCCATGTAAGAATGTTCCTTTAGTATTTCTACCACATGAAATAGTGGAGCCCTATGTATATGATCCTTCATTGCACTACAACCACAAGGAACTGAAAACTACTGATTTGCATATCTAATAAAATGTAGTTCAGAAAAGAGAGGGAGGTAGAGAATTAGGTTTCAATTAGCAGAATAACATGGCATTTGTGGAGGGTTGAATAAAGTTTAAAGAGAATACAAGTGAAACCTCTGATCTTCTATGGTCTTTACTTTATGATGTCATGTATTGTTGAATATGCAATAGCAAACACGCTTTCAAAGGCTGCAACAGCTTAAGGATGTGCAAAGCATTGAGATTTCAAAGGCTTTCAACTTCTGATCTTCTATGGTCTTTACTTTATGATGTCATGTATTGTTGAATATGGAATAACAAATACACTTTCAAAGGCTGTAACAGCTTAAGGATGTGCAAAGCATTGATATTTCAATACTGATGCTAAGAAATACACAATCTGATTCACTACAAGACCCAATACATGGTTACAGCATATTATAAAAAAAATACATATACAATATATAATACATCAAGGATAGGGGCATCAAGTTAATATTATATAAAAACTTCTAATAAATAAGTCAAACGGCATTGCAAAAGTCATATCTATTGAATAAGATGTGTGACACCCTAAGTCCCTTTAGATTTATCAAAAAGCATGGATAGATACAGCATGATAATATACCGGAGTATCCTATGTATTGGAAAATGTTGCATATATGATTTATTTTTAATTTGGGTTCTGAGTTTCCAACAATACACCAAATCATGTTTCTGCACCCCACTAAGCTTAAGATGTCAAATGCAACGTAGATACCAACAATGGATACACACAAATGCACAATCTGCTCAATGTTTCATAAGTTAGACCCTTTTTCTGTTTGCAGATATGGAGATTATTTTAAAATTTATTTAAGTTCTAACAAATTTATCCTGCCCCTCTTACTCCTTTTTTCAAAGAATAAAAGACAAGAAAAATAACAGGGTCCTCTCTTCACTAGACTGAATGTAGATAAATTTCGTTAAAAACATAGTTCAACAGTTTTCAGAAGAGTAACAATGGATAATTAGATGAATAATTTGCAACCAAGAATTTGCATTTGATAGTGTTGTGATCCAATGGGATAACCACCAAATTAAAATTCATTATATCAATATGGTTATGCATTTCATTTCACAATGGGTAAAATAACCACAAGGGGTAAATTTTTCTAAGAAAACTTGCTAGCCTACTGGATGCAAATTGTTATGTGCGTGTGGCAAGGGAAAAGTAGTACGTACCTTTCATTTTTGCCAAACCCAAAGCGTGCACCAAAATAGAATGCAACAGCAAGCAACCATGAATCACTGTGAACTGCAACCAGCGACAACCAGTCCTTCTCCGCCATCCCATCTCTAGCGAAGTTTATACCTAATGCTGGTTCAGGAAGCTCAGGAGGCACCTCCTCAACAGGAAGGTTAACTTCCCATGCCTCATTTGGCAGTCCATATAGACACAAGTTCTCCTTGTCTATAAGCACAACACTCTTGTGTTAAACACACATCATAAAAACAAAAATAGACAACGTCATAGCCACATGAAATACTAACTCTTCTAGATACTTTACAACTCCAAAAACAGAAGGTAAAAAACACTAAACAACATAACAATTCATAATAAAAGTTGCTAGAAATCCTAGTACTTTTCAAACAAAGCTCCAAAAGAAAAGGAAAAACTTTGTGCTTGCTTGCCAACGGTACAGCAGTAAGCAGGCTCGTTTAAAAATAATGAAACCAAAGAAAAAGATAAGAAACAATCAAAGGAAGGAAATTGCACCTTAATCATCTAATTGATTGCATCGACCAAGAATTACCACCCAGTTTGTAGATTAACTTGGGGTATATATTCAAACTAATCAATCAGATACCAATATTAGTAAGATAAATCAAACATATTGACTTCTCATACCACGCTTGCAATACCAAATGTGAAATGACAGGAAGCAACCAGACGACTCGCCATTTGGCTTCATGCAAAAACTTTAAACAGGTTAATTTTGGAAAAACGTGTTTGACTTGATAATAGTAACTATGAATCAGGAAGCAGCGAAACACGAGAAGAGTAAATCATTCATGAGCATGGTGGGCAGCTAAATTCACATCATAAACAAGAGGGCAACATTGGAAATTTTGAATTGATGAAGACAGAAATGAGAAAAGGAAAAGAGAACAAGAGGACCCACCAGGATCGCACTGCTGGTAAAACTTCTGAACGTCTGGAAAACCACACACAAAAGCCAAACAAGCCGCCATGAGAATTGGAAGGAAATCAATATAATCTCTACTACTGGTATAAAGAGAAAAAGGGAAAAATCGAGGGAGCGAACCGGTGGTGAGGGCCTTAATCAAACCGGCGCGTCGGCCTCTGAAGTCGCTGAAGACTTCCTCCACTGTTCGAGGTACTGGGTGCGGTATGCCCTCCATTGTCGCTCTCTCTCTCGCTCTCGCTCTGGCTCTACCGTTCAATCTCAATCTCAATGTCAACTGATACCTACCGGACAATCAGAGGAGCATGGCGAAGATGCAATTGAATTGTGGGAATTGAAATTAGGGTTTGTTAGTTTGATGAATTGGGGATTTTAATTGTGAAATGTAATTGGAAGAAGGAGATAGAGAGAGGTGTGGCAATTGCAAGCATAAGGAGTAAAATGGGAGATTGGAAGAAGAAGAAGAAGAGGGGAGGATTTAAAGGAAGGGTTGAGATATGACAACTCGCTCGCAGAGCACTACCTCGCTCTCTCTCTCTCTCTCTCTCTCTCTCTAGAGGGGTTTTACCTTCTTTTTTTTTTTGCAATCTTTTCTTTCTGGTCTGATTGGTGATGCGGCCAAGGCCTTATTTGAATTGGATATTTTATTTTCAATAGGTTAATACAAAAGTCATCGAAAAAATTAGGTTAATACAAAAGACATAATTAAATGCATTTAGTCTTTTTTTTTATTATATAAGATAAACTAGTCTTCCTGCACGCGCGCGATGCGCGTGCGTATTGTCATTCATCTTTTGTTACGCATGTTTGAAATGTTACTCATGAGTGCAATATAATTTCTGTGTTGCATATTACGTAACTCTTACCCCATACAGAAATTATAAAACATTGTATATGTCTTTAGCAATTCATTAGTAAAATATATAAAACTTTGCATAAAAATAGAAAATAGAGAAAGGACCACTCTCGCGCGTGTGATTTGTTTATATTTAGTCTATTTGTTTTTTTTTTTTTTACTGGAAATCAAACAAACAATATATGTGTAAGAATCCTTTTTCTTTTACACATTTACTAAAATGTTGTTTGCATGGTGTTAAGACAGTAATTTACAAATAATTTTTCATTAAAGCCTATACAATTGATGCGATTGGAGAAAAAAAAAATTATCTTTAGCTCTTTTTATTTTTTACTGCATCGACCCTTACAATAAATTTCCTGTTGTTGAGGAAGGCTACTTTCTGAGTGGAATGCTACTTGCACCCACGAAGCTACGGTGAAAGAGCTTTCTTTAGCTGAAGATGAGTGGATCATAAGCTTAAACTTGAGTTTAGAGACAAAATCATTCCGCTTTAAATTATGTAATTGTTTTTTTTTTAGTCTCCCTCTCCTGTAATAAGTCAGTAGGGATATAAAAGGAAAAATCTTTCACAAATTAGGACTATAAAAGAACATGAAAATCTTTCTCAGAATAGCTAATTAAAAAGATTCAACCAAGATTCAACCGCTCAATTGGTTCACCCAAGTAGCATCTAAATTACAAATCGCACATCCACCACATAATTCTTTGAACATTTTACGTACTGGTAGCCCTCTGAGCAGCCAAGTCTTCTCTTTTTCCCATCTGCAATGGACAACTCAATACCTTTTACTCGAGAAGGAACACCCAAGGTTTTGTACCCTTACAAATGCTGAACTCATTACTGAGCCATGGAAGACGCAAATGTTAATATTTGTTATGTACTAATATTAACACTGAATATTTCATCATGAACCGTATGGATCCAGAAGCAAGAGGATATCTGTATCAAGAATTCCCTCAATACATCCAGAAGTTAATGGATGTTGTAATTGTTAAATGAGTACAAAACTAATGAAGAGAAAGATAATAGAAAAATAAAAACACTTATAAAGACCGCAAAACTAATGAAGAGTGCAAAAATGAATTGTTCTCTTATCAAGAAGTGCAAACATAACATAAGGAGTTTAGACATCAATAAAAGCAAACTTTCATTTCTCTCGGCAGCAAGAGAACTTGTACATGAATCTCAAGAATGCTGAAGTTCCATTTTCTACCAAAAGCTTATGCATTACACTTCCCTGCAGACATTATTTTTCTAAGCTCAAATCAAATGAAAAACAAAACTAATGACTTCAGTTGTGCTATTTTCACAATTTATTTCATCTCCCTAATTTTCAAGCCCCAAATGAATAGCCATCTACTGAATCCTGCCCCCTGTTTAATCTGGACTATGGTCCTTGGAACTTCTACCGTCTAATTTTGACCTGTTTTCCACACATTAAGAGAGAAATAAGTCAAGATTCGCACAATATTTTACATAAATTAATCTCATCAAAACACTCAGATTGAAATAATAGTACATTTCATTACTTTCTAAATACACACACTTTTGAATATAAGAATACCAATGCAGTTCACCTGCATATTTTAAATGTGCTAGCTTCCAAGGAACATTAGCTTTGTACACTTGATCAAAGTTCTTTCTAATTATTCCAATAGAGTTTAGGGTCATAAGTCTTGCTTCATTAATCAAGTTAAAAGTTATCTGGGCAAATTATACATTAATTTTTTGACAGATCAAGTACATGTTGTGCTTTGATATTAACGTAACATTTCGATGTCACTGAATCTTAGTTTTCTTTTAAAGAGGAAATTTCTGAGTACGCATGAGCAAAAAAATTCAGAAAAACAAAAACAACTTCATACCTCAGTCCCTTTGATTTGATAATGCGTTGCTTCTCCTTGAAAAAAAATAAAAAAATCTCAAACCTTGGGAACCAAACAATCACAAACAACCCAACAAATCTTTCACAAAAAAGACTCATCAAACCTACCTGAGTCCCTGGTTTTGATACAAACTGCCATAGCAGAGCCCAATTCCTAAATCAATCGCATATGAAGAAATCAGGTAAAGAGTTCACAGTGAGGAGAGCGAGAAAAAGGGAAAAAAGGGGACTGCAGGAACCAAATCGAAGTTCGCAGATCAAAAACAAGGAATGATTTGCAGAAGCAACAATCCACCCTCTCAATCTTAGTTATATGGCTAAAGAAGAAAGAAGATACCGGCGGAAGTCAATTCTTTGGCTGTAGAAGAAGAAAGAAGAAACTGCCAGAAGCATATGAAAACTGCAAAACAGTTTTTGCTTTTAGTGGGAGAACCTAACGGTTTGTGTAATCCTCGCCGTCTGTATAATCCTCACAGCTGCTTGTACCATTACCCTTTTACCCTTCTTTTATTTAATTGATTAGCTGCGGACTTATATAAAGAGAGGGGTATTTGCAGGGTTTTTGAAAATTTAACCATATGTTTTAGGGAAACAATATTTGAGAGAAATTCGCTGTGTGTTCTCATTGATAATAGGGGTCTCCTTATATAGAGGATTACAATGCATAGAGTTAGAATCATACAAGGAAAGATAATCTCTAGATTCTTCTAATTAAACTATATTACCACTAGGTCAAGTAACCTAGAGTTTGGGCCAAACACAAATAGAGATATCCTTAAACACTCTCCCTTGTGTTGTCCAAACGAGGTGCTTCTCTCGTTGCCTCGTTAAAAACCTTGCCGAGTAACAAAACCCAGTGGGACAAAAATAACCCCGGTCGAAGGGGAAAAAGAGCACAACACACCCTTCACGTTTCGAGGTGAACATGTAAACATCTCCCCCTGATGTCTGCGCCTCCCCTTGATGACTACGATCATGGGAGTTCAGATAATTTCCGCAAGCCAATTCTTGCCACATGTTTCTCGAACGTGGATTTAGGCAATGACTTAGTAAACAAGTCTGCCACACTGTCCTCAGATCGAACCTAGTTCACTTTGATCTCGAGGAGAGTCTGTTGTTGTTGATTATGCTTGGTGTTATCGCTTTTGATGTAGCCTTGCCTCATTTGTTCAAAACAAGCAGCATTATCCTAAATGCTCGTAGGCTCATCTATGGTAGACTTCAAACCACAATTGTTCGAACATGCGTAATTATGGATCTAATCCATATACATTCACGAACCTCTTCGTGAAGAGCAATGATCTCTGCATTGTTCGAAGACATAGCGACTAGGGTCTGTTCTGTAGACCTCCAAGATATCATGGTCTTTACCCATGGTGAACACTTAACCATTTTGGGAATGACCTTTGTATGGGTCAGAGAGATACCCAATATCAGCAAAACTTCCAAAACACATGTTGTTTTGGGATGGGGATAATGGACGCAGGCCAGTGTTGGCGGCGTTCCTGGTGTGTGATGGGTCCGAATCCATCATCTTTCTGTAGGGATAGAACAAGCTCATATCAATCATACATCTCAAGTATCGGAAGATATCTTTTACACCAATCCAATGGCGTCGTGTTGGCGCAGAGCTATACCTTAGCTAACAAGTTCATGGCAAATGAGATGTATGGTCTTGTGCATTGAGCTAGGTACAATAATGCGCCTATTGTACTTAACTAGGGCAATTATGCCCCTAGCGCATCTTCAATTTCTCCTTTCTGCCGCAGTTTTCCTGTAATCTGGAGATCGTGCGCGACTGTTTTTCTTTTTTTCTTTTCTGGGTACAATGAATATCCTAAAAAAGAAGCAAAACCAACAGCCAGGCAAAATTCTTTGTCGAAAAAATACAGCCTAGCAAAATTGGCTAAAAAAAAAATAACTCTAGGCCTGGCCAAGAGCAATATCAGCTATGATGATAGGAGCATTTTAATGCGACGTTTTAACTGCATTTCCCTACATTTTCTGCGTTAATTCCTTAATAAAACTCTGTTTAGGAAAGTTTCCATTCTTCGATTGGGAAAGTTCCTATTTGTAGAAAGTTTCCATTTTTGTAGTTTCTATTTTTCAGTTTAGGAAAGTTACCATTTTTCATTTTAGGAAAGTTTCTATTTTTCTTAATAGTTTCTATTTTCAGGACCTCGGAGCTAAAAAGTGGAAATGAACTCATGAATGGAAAGAGGAGCTTGCAAACGTTAAGGGGAGCAAAAATGAGAAACAATGGACCACAGAAATGAGCAGAAATGAAGAAAAGAAATCTTCCTGCTCCAACCAGGAAACCCTGCGAAAGGGAGGAGAGCTTACCAAGCAAGTTTCCAACGCAACCATGAAAAAGAAATGGAAAAATAAAGTGTTATGACGTTGGAAGGTGACGAGGCTTGAAGTTGAAGCAACAAGGCCCAAGAACTCTCAAGACTTATTGGATTTTCGGCAAAATGGATCAATGGCCCACAAAAGCCCATGGAATTAGGGTTTGTGACGCAATGAAGAAACCTTAGAGAGAGTTTGCCGTGAAATATCAAGAGAGAAACAAGGAATGGCGTGAAAAATCAGAAAATATGAAGAAGATTTCGATGGAGATTTTCTTGGGAGACTTTTAAGGAAAGAGAATATGTGTTGAACACAAAAAGCTCTCAAAAGAGTCTAGATTCATCCCTAGAATTCCTAAAGGAAGTTTGGCCGAATTTGAACTAAAAAAATCAGAAATTATCTCAAGGTATTTCGGCCAAGATTTCTAGGGAATTAAAATGGAGTTTTGTGATTGGTTGGACCATCTCATAGGGCTTATTTGGCAAGCTATCATTGGAGGAAACTATGTGGCATTTTCAGATTATTTCCATGGAAAATAAAGAAGAAATACATGGCTTGGAGACCAAGTTTTGCCGTCCCTATATGATAGGAGCATTTTAATGTGGTATTTTAATAGTTAATTCCTCACATTTTGCTTAGTTAATTCCTTAACGAATCGATTTTTAACTCAATTTCTATTTTCTTAGGTACATTGGAGTAAATGATGGTGAAATGAGCATTAGGTCCACACTTACCTATAAATGGTGGAGAAAAATGGAAATGTACTAAAATGTCAATTTTACACATTTTCCTACTCCGGCTAGGAGAAACCAAGCCAAGCAAGGAAGAAGGAGCGGCCGCCGGACCAAATGAACTTCAAATGAGCTGAAACTTTCCAGATCCATTCTAGACAGCCCAAGGATCATTTCTTATGAAGAGTGCAAGAACTTTTGTTGAGTGGAAGGCCTTCAAACAATCAGCCCAATTTTCTACAGAAGCAAAACTGGAAAACTGGACCTGTAAGAGGTCCAGCAGCATTTTCGGCCCAACCACATGGAATAAAAATCTGAAATTTTACCAGGGTGATCTACACTCATAATGGAACATTTTTTATGAAGAGGTCATAGTGAAATTGGGAATGCTTGTTGGAGAAATAATTGAAGGAATAAAGGGGCAGAAACTGATCTAAAAAAAACAGCTCAACATCACATGTTCAAGTTTCCTACCCACATGAAGAAAGCTAGATGCTTTTCTCTTTTTCCTTGGATATATTTTTCTGCTCCAATAGATCATCATCACTTCCATACTTCTACACCTTCATGCCTTGCTTTCATTTCATCATTACTCCATCTTTTCCATATTTTACAAACCACTTTCATTATTTTTCTTCCATTTATCATTTCACTCTTCTTTTTCTTCCCTATATAAACACCTTCTCCTCTCACTCTAAACACCTTCCTTCATCCATTTCATCTTCTTTGTCTCTCCATTTCCATTCCATTTTTCTCTCCATTCTCTAGTTGCAAAATTCTGCGTTTTCAAGTAAGAAGAAGAAGAAGAAGAAGGAGCCGGGAATATCATATCCTCCATCGTCCACCTTGAAGGCTTGCTTCCAAGATTCAAGATTTCAACGTTTCAAGCACTCCATCTCCATCTCCAACTCACGGTGTAATTCATTCTTTTTCCTTATTTAATTTCGTAGGAATTTGTTTCTAGTTAACAATAACATTAAGGGCAAAGTTTAAGCCCAATTTCTATGTTTGAATAAAAATTGTGATTTCTTTATGTTGATTTTTATGTTGCTTATGTGAGATTGCTTAATTGATTTTGGATTATGGAAAACTTTTATATGTATGTGTTCTTTGATGGCCAACTTAGGATATATGCATGTAATTGGTGCTAGATTTAAGTAGTAAAGGCTTTGGACAAAAGTCGAAATCAATTAAGGAGGATTGCAAATAGATGGACTTTTTCATACTAGGTTGTGCACTTTGGTTGACATCCTTTCTTTGTTCTTCATGCATTGAATGTGTTCTTGATTAGCTAGTTTTCTAGACTATGATTGCATGTTCAATAGGTTTAATTTAGGTGCTTTCACTTAGATTAAATATTCAAGGAAAGTAAAATATGGGAAATCATTTGCTTCGAATGTTTCACATGGTCAACTTATTTCTCATGACATAGATAATCAACTATAAGAATTGTAATTGGATTTCATTCATATGATTGTAGTTTTGATCTTTGTTTCTTGTGTTCCACCCTTGTATATGTGTTTTTACACTTTCTTTATTTCATTTAATTTTAATTCCAATTCTATAATCTCAAAACCCCCCTTTTTATATTAACTTGTATATATTTTTATTCTTTATTTTATTTTTGTACATAATACTTTTTACTTTATTATTTTAATTCTTTCTTTATTTGTTTTTTTTGACAATGACAGGTGTACCCTCAATCCCCGGAATAGAACGATCCCTATTTGCTTATACTACTAACGATGTTTTCAGGGTTAAATTATGCGCTTACTTTGAGCGTGTCAATTTTTGGCGCCGTTGCCGGAGACCGAACCCGGGTCACCCGCGTGACAGGCGGGAATACTTACCACTATACTATTGAAAAATCACTTGTTTTTGTTTATAATTGTTGTATATAAACTGTTTGATACTTAGTTTAAATTAACTAGGTTGTTTTTTTTATTGTTGAATACGAGTTTAATTGTGAGTTGTAAATTAAAGAAGGAATAGGTGAAGTCGTGTTTATTAATATTGGCCTAAACCCCTTATTGGTACCTAGTTCAGGTCCCTTAAGGTTGAGGGCGGCCTTTATTAACATTCATTGAACTGTCTAACACACTTAGGACCTTTTACATCCTAGTAAGAATATCCTATGTGAGATGGTGTCTAGGAAGGGGATAACGTTCATGACGGGTTTTTGAATCCAGAAGTGCTTATAAATGGGCTTAGCTCATGCCAAAATGGATTTTTCCTCTCGTGTTCACCCTCCCCTACCTGGCCATTTCAGTAAGGTTGCCCAACGGATGTAGGAGGGACTTTGTGTCTAGACGACTATACTTGGGCCGCACGTCCACTTGATTTACCGCTTGGAATTAGATTTGATATCAATAATGTTTATAACAAAAGAAATACTTGTGCATACTCTTTACGTGTAAATTATTTTGTTGTTTCACACTTTATACTTGTAAAAATACTTTTTACGTTTTATACTCACTTGTGTACTTAACTTGTGTCTTATGTACAAAATACTTGTTAATTATACTTGTAGTTTGTAATTCATAGTTACTTGTTTTTTTTTTTTTTGTATTTCTTTGTTAATATTAAGTTACTAACTTTATTTAATGTAGGTACCGTCTGGCTGCAAGACGTAAAATACAAGCGCTGCTTGGGAGGCAACCCAATTCAGAATATAATCAGATTTGCTTTCTCTTCCCCTTTTACTCCTCCATTTTCTTTTTGTTTTAGTAGTTATTTTCGTAAATTCCATCCCTATATGCTTACTTATTTCATTGCATGCTTTTAATTGATTACATTGAGGATAATGCAATATTTAAGTGTGGGGGAAGGGATTTATATTTTTGTCTTTCATTTTGAATCCTATAAATATTTTTGTCTTTCATTTTGAGTCCTATAAATATTTTTGAGTCCTATATTTTAAAAAAAATAATAATAATAATAATAATAAAAAAAATAAAAAATAAAAAATAAAAATAAAAAAATAATAAAAAAAAATAAATAAATAAAAAAAAAATAAAAAAAAATATGCATTCATTCAGTCTTATTAAATTCAGCTATTTACAAAAAAAAAAAAAAAAAAATAATAATAATAATAATAATAATAATACTCTATACTAAGACATGTCTGCATCTCTGTAGGAGTTGAGGCTGAGCTCAAGGGAAATGTGAGAGCCACCGCCATAACCGCTACCTCTCTCGGAAGTAGTCTTCATGATGCCCAAGATGTCCTCACCATGCATGGGGAACAATGGAAGGGTTTCAATCTCCTGGTGATCTCCTCCTCGTTGTTGCTGGGATGTCTGTCCTCCTGTTGTGCCAAAAGAGTTGTACTGGTATTAGTGTTGAAGTGTGAGGAAGAATATGAAACAAATTTTAAATCAAGAAATCATTCATTACCAGTAGAATCGGTGGAACCAAAGTTGAGATTAATGGATCTACCATCATCAGTAGAACTAGTGGACCCAAAATTGATGTCAATGGATCCACCAGCTGGCCCAAAATTGATGTCGATGGATCCACCAGCACCAGTAGAACCAGTGGACCCAAAATTGAGATCAATGGATCCACCAGTACCAGGAGAACTAGTTCCCATGGGCACTTGAGCAGCCTGATTGCACCTCTTCATCTGCTTCTCTCGAGCCCTGACATTCTGGAACCAAAAATAAATGTTCTTGCCCTCAACATGTCCATACTGGTTCAGCTGGAGACAGATCTCGTGAATATGCTCTGTAGTTGGGCGCTTAACTCCCTTGTCGTAGTAAAGATCCTTGAGGATCCTTATTTGATCTGGAGTAGGAACCCACCTGGCACGGCTTCGCCAGAAATCTGTGTTGGCACTACTCCCGGCTGCTTGGTTGTTTCCTCCATCCTCGATTTGTTGCTGGGTTTGTAGCTCCATCAGTTGCAGAGTTCGTGGTTCCATGGTGATGGGTTGAGGGGATGTGAAGATCGAAGAGTAAAGTTGTCAAGTGTTTGAAGGAGTTGTTGTTAAAGGGATTAAGGATGATGATGGTGTGTTGGAGATCTGAAAGTTCAGAGGAAAGATGGGATTGAATCAACTAGATGGGAGAGAAGATCAGAAGAGAAGGATTGAATCGAAGAAGAAATATTTTGAGTTTTGAAAGAAGAGGAAAAGCTGAAGAGTTGGGAGAGAGGGGCTGGAACTCAGGAGAGATTTTCGTTCCTTTGGAGTGAACAGTTGCGCCCTCAGAATGCACCTATTTATAGAGCGAGGTGAGCAGATCTCCACCGTTAGATGGACGATTCCTGTGATTCATTCTACGCGTTGGATTAAAGTCGCCCTGAAACCCGGAAAAGTTGTTGGCGCGTGGAGAGCGTGTAAGGGGACCGAGGGAATCTCGAGGCGCTGTGGCAGACAGCTGTAGCCGAAAGCAGATTTGACTGCCGTAAATCACGGAAGGGATAAGCCGTGACACAAGTGGGCCGTACTTGGGCCTGTCTCGGATCAAGGCATCACTGTAGCTGTGGGTGGAGGCCTGATGGGCCGAGTTTCAGAAACAGTTTTGGACCTGATGGGCTGAGTTTCAGAAACAGTTTTGGACATGATGGGCCGAGTTTCTGAAACAGTTTTGGATGAGTTGGGCTGGGTTTCTGAAACAGTCTTGGATGTTTTGTGCCGAATTGTTGAAACAGTTGAAACAGTTGGTTTAAATAAAAGGATTGGTATGGATAATAACGTGAGCAGCCGTGCTCGAGTGGTTGAGTGTAAAGTTCGTGTACAAGAGGTCTGAGGTTCGAACCTTGCCTCTCGTTTATTTTTATTATGTTCGTTTATGACATAATAAGTATAAAATTTGTACACATTATATTAAGCACAGCTTGTGCTCCAGTGGTTGGGGACAAAGGTTTCGTGTAGCAGGTTAAGGTTTCGAACCTTGCCTCCCCCGTTTTTTTTTTTTTATTTATGTCACTCCATCAGAACCCTCCTCCGAAGGCTGAAACCAGCAAGAAGGCTGCCACTCGCCCGCATACCGCTCCTCCAAAGGAGTAAATGGAGGTACAAGTCTAGGCTGAAAGACTTTAAACATTAAGCGCTGCATGGGAGGCAACCCATTTCAACCGTAGCTGTGGAGGAGCCATCAACGCAGATTTGCTCTCTTAAACTCTATCTCCTCTATTACTATTTTCTGATTGTATCTTTGTTATTTGCGTTTTTAGTTTTTGTTTTTAGGTTTTCTTGAGTTAATCATTCCATTCACATGATAATTGTTCATTGCATGCTCTAACTTGTTTAACATTGAGGACAATGTATGATTTAAGTGTGGGGGGAAGGATTAATGCTTGTAGTTAGTTTTTGTCATAAAAAGAAAACAAAACAAAAAAATCGAAAAATGTCAGAAATATAAAAAATTTCGTTGCTTTTGTTTTTGTTTTGAGTCTTAGGATGCCTTTCAACTGTCTGGGATGATTCTATATCTCTGAAATCATGACTAAAAGAGGATCACAACATTGAGATGATTTTAAACATGGTATTCTTTGGTTAATTGAGATATATGAAAAATGTGTGCCTTGTAGTGGATATGGATTGCATGACCTTGGTACAGAATATGAGCATGTTAAGATGAGTTGTGATTCATAAAGCCATGTGAGATAATTGAACCATGTCCCTTTTTCTTGGAGTGAAATGAAAAATATATTCTTAATTTCTTGGCGATGTTTTGATGATCTCATTATTCTTTCATCTTGATTGACTGCTTGCCATAGATTAAGTTTAATGGACTAGAGAATGCTAGAATTCGCTCTTGTGCTTGTTGAGACGTGATATCAATACATGGCCCTGATTCTGGAAGGGATAGAGGTTCTCTAGGAATTACCACCATTGCCAAATAAACTTGTGTCCCCATTTGTGCCCGTCGTGGGACCCCCCTAGATAAGCCCCTTTGAGCCTACATTAAGCCTTTTCGTTCATCACCCTTAAAATCCTTAACCATGAAGCTTAGTATAGTTACAACCCTACCCTTTGTTCTAAGGACTTAGTGGAGCTATCTTTTGAGACATACTACATGGGTTTGGTGCTAAGGATGAAGATTGAGAAGAGGTGAAAGTTCAAGTGTGGGGATAGACTTGTCCATAAAGAAATAGATATGTTGAAGCCGTGAAAAATGAAAAGAAAAGAGAAAAATTGTGTACGGCTAAAAAAGAAAAAGAAAGAAAAAAAATATATGTTTATGGACTTTCATCCCCCATACTTAGTGATTTTGGAGTTTGCTTTGAATTGAAGGCCCACTACAGAAAAATTTGGCCTTTGTCCATTTCACTAGAGTTCAAGGGAAGTTTATATTGAAGATTGGGCCCAACATGAAGACATTTGGCCCTCTTATATTACCTCTATGGAGAAGTGACGTTTTTGCAATGCCTTGGTGAAATATTTCGAGATCTCTACATTCATATGAGCTCTACTAGGTTTTTAGGACACTTTGATAATCCTTACCTTTCATTTCTTTAAACCTTGAGCCTTAGCCCCATTACAACCTTTGAGAGGACCTTCTTGATCCTTAAGATGGGACAGCCTTTGATGTGGAGATGAGTTACAAGAGTTGAACCTATGGCTTGGGTCCATTCGTGCAAGTAGTTGATATCCTTCATGAGATCTTTTGAAAAAAAAAAAATTATATTCACAAAGTGCTTTTCGTTTCTTATATATGTGAGCTATTTGACTGCCTTAAAATATGTTCTCTCACATATAAATGAGTGATTATAAGCTTTTAAGCATTGCCTTGATCTGAGAGAAGAAAAAGTGGATATACCTTGTGAGGATATGAATCATACTTGTCTGAAGCATGCTAAGCTAAACCCCAATCACCATTATTACAACCAAGTCCTACTTGTGTATGTGTGGATCATATGTTTTAATTAACTCTCGAATGCTTAACATTGATTCTTGGTTGAGTGCTAATCTTGGTGTTGTGAAAGTAAGAGATTTCTGAGACAATATGTTAAAGGGCAATAGAGGTCTTTGTGATGTCAACATCTTGGTCTTTGTCTTTGAATTTACTCTTTTATGTGTGACGTTTTTTTTTTTCTTTGTGTTTTGCTTTGTGTTTTACGTTTTTGGTTTCTTTGAGTCTTTGTGTTTTTGTTTCCATACTTAGTCATTTTTTTCGTTGGTTTCTTTGTTTTGTGTCATAGTCTTTTTGGTTTGTTAGTTTTTGATTTTGCTAAGGGACTAGCAAAAGCTAAGTGTGGGGGAATTTGATAGGAGCATTTTAATGTGGTATTTTAATAGTTAATTCCTCACATTTTGCTTAGTTAATTCCTTAACGAATCGATTTTTAACTCAATTTCTATTTTCTTAGGTACATTGGAGTAAATGATGGTGAAATGAGCATTAGGTCCACACTTACCTATAAATGGTGGAGAAAAATGGAAATGTACTAAAATGTCAATTTTACACATTTTCCTACTCCGGCTAGGAGAAACCAAGCCAAGCAAGGAAGAAGGAGCGGCCGCCGGACCAAATGAACTTCAAATGAGCTGAAACTTTCCAGATCCATTCTAGACAGCCCAAGGATCATTTCTTATGAAGAGTGCAAGAACTTTTGTTGAGTGGAAGGCCTTCAAACAATCAGCCCAATTTTCTACAGAAGCAAAACTGGAAAACTGGACCTGTAAGAGGTCCAGCAGCATTTTCGGCCCAACCACATGGAATAAAAATCTGAAATTTTACCAGGGTGATCTACACTCATAATGGAACATTTTTTATGAAGAGGTCATAGTGAAATTGGGAATGCTTGTTGGAGAAATAATTGAAGGAATAAAGGGGCAGAAACTGATCTAAAAAAAACAGCTCAACATCACATGTTCAAGTTTCCTACCCACATGAAGAAAGCTAGATGCTTTTCTCTTTTTCCTTGGATATATTTTTCTGCTCCAATAGATCATCATCACTTCCATACTTCTACACCTTCATGCCTTGCTTTCATTTCATCATTACTCCATCTTTTCCATATTTTACAAACCACTTTCATTATTTTTCTTCCATTTATCATTTCACTCTTCTTTTTCTTCCCTATATAAACACCTTCTCCTCTCACTCTAAACACCTTCCTTCATCCATTTCATCTTCTTTGTCTCTCCATTTCCATTCCATTTTTCTCTCCATTCTCTAGTTGCAAAATTCTGCGTTTTCAAGTAAGAAGAAGAAGAAGAAGAAGGAGCCGGGAATATCATATCCTCCATCGTCCACCTTGAAGGCTTGCTTCCAAGATTCAAGATTTCAACGTTTCAAGCACTCCATCTCCATCTCCAACTCACGGTGTAATTCATTCTTTTTCCTTATTTAATTTCGTAGGAATTTGTTTCTAGTTAACAATAACATTAAGGGCAAAGTTTAAGCCCAATTTCTATGTTTGAATAAAAATTGTGATTTCTTTATGTTGATTTTTATGTTGCTTATGTGAGATTGCTTAATTGATTTTGGATTATGGAAAACTTTTATATGTATGTGTTCTTTGATGGCCAACTTAGGATATATGCATGTAATTGGTGCTAGATTTAAGTAGTAAAGGCTTTGGACAAAAGTCGAAATCAATTAAGGAGGATTGCAAATAGATGGACTTTTTCATACTAGGTTGTGCACTTTGGTTGACATCCTTTCTTTGTTCTTCATGCATTGAATGTGTTCTTGATTAGCTAGTTTTCTAGACTATGATTGCATGTTCAATAGGTTTAATTTAGGTGCTTTCACTTAGATTAAATATTCAAGGAAAGTAAAATATGGGAAATCATTTGCTTCGAATGTTTCACATGGTCAACTTATTTCTCATGACATAGATAATCAACTATAAGAATTGTAATTGGATTTCATTCATATGATTGTAGTTTTGATCTTTGTTTCTTGTGTTCCACCCTTGTATATGTGTTTTTACACTTTCTTTATTTCATTTAATTTTAATTCCAATTCTATAATCTCAAAACCCCCCTTTTTATATTAACTTGTATATATTTTTATTCTTTATTTTATTTTTGTACATAATACTTTTTACTTTATTATTTTAATTCTTTCTTTATTTGTTTTTTTTGACAATGACAGGTGTACCCTCAATCCCCGGAATAGAACGATCCCTATTTGCTTATACTACTAACGATGTTTTCAGGGTTAAATTATGCGCTTACTTTGAGCGTATCACTATATATACTCTCTCAATGAAGACGTCTAGGGTTCCTCTCTTTTACGTTTTATACTTTAGAAAAAATCAGAAAAACCTCTCCTTTTGCCGTGAGCTTCTCCATCCTCTAGTCATCTCCACGAGTTCAAGCAAGGTCAAGGGAGAAGAAGAGTTTCCGTGAGCATCCATCATCCACCATCCACCTTTGAAGCTTGCTTTCGAGATTCAAGGGATTACAACATCAATCGTTCATCACTATCATCATCCACGGTGTAATCCGATTCTCTTTTGTAACCTCTGCTTTGAATTTCGTTGGTTATGAACTAGTTGACATATGTGTTTGAACAAATATTAATTTTTGGAATTTTATATGATTGAATGAAATTTTCAGATTCTATTATTGTAATTCGAGAGTTGCTTATGTGAGTTTGTTTAATTAAATTTGCGTTATAGATATCTTTTGTATTTTAATCTTATGTGGTTCGAAACACTTAGGGTTTTGATATGAATGTTGCTAGGTTTAAGAACATAAATCAACTTTTTGTTTTGTGTAAACTTGAATCAAAGTAGTAACGGTTTTGGACAAAGATCGAATTTAATTAAAGAGGATTGCAATTAGGTGGACTTTTCCACACTAAGTTGTACACTTGAGTTGATAGCCTTTCTTTGTGTTTCATGCGTTGAACATGTCATGATTGACTAGCTTTCTAGGGCTTGACTACATGTTTGATAGGATTAATCTTTGTGCTTTCACTTAGGTTTTTTTTTTTTGAAGGAAGTAGGTCAGCCCTTTCATTATAATTCAGCAAGCAGTACAAAAACGAAACACCCCTATGGGGTCGACAGAAAGCAATCGTTTCTTAGAACCTCATCAAACCCTATTCTAGAAGAATAAAATCCCAAAAAAATCCCGAGTACACCCACCTTTTAGTAAATTCACGCACTTTTATTCTAACAAAAACCTAGGAACCTCGAAGTTTTCATAAAATGGTTCCAACTAAGGCACTGGTTTTTGCGACTCAAAACAAAAATTAAATAACACTATGGGCCATAGAGACCCAATCCATCCAACCCCTTAGCAAAAGGGTAATCCAGCTCGCTTGAAACCCTAGACCAGTGTGCCCAAATCTAAGGGTCACAAACCAGTTCAAGGCCCAGGAGGCCCAGCAGCACCAAGAGCAGGCCCAAAGAGTAGGGTACACCAAAGCCCTAGCCCCTTGAGCCCACACGTGTTCTTCCACCCAACAACCACCAGATGCGCCGTCGCCGATGCCAGTAGAGGGGAACACCCCACAACCGCCGCCGCGAGTCCACCACATCATTCCTGGGCGACCAAGACGGATCTTCACTTCCCCCACCAGCCTGCAGCAGAAGCCACTCCCGACCCTGAAGTCGACAGCCGGCTCCGATCCCGATCCTGATCTCAAAAGATGATCCCAATCTCCGGCCAGCCACCAAGGATACGGACTTCGCCGTAGATGCAGCAGTTCCTCGCCCCGAGGCCAGTCCCGCCGAAATCCACCATGAGCGTCGTTTCCCTTTTCCGATCCCCGCCGAACTCCAACAAAAGCATCTGGAATACCAGCCACCAACCCATCCACCACGACATCAACCTCCAATCGGATCTCTTGGTTGACGACAGAAGAAGAAATAGAAGCCCCATACCAAGGCGGCTTCCCATCTGAATAATCAAAAACAGCAAACAGCAAGAACCAAAGAGCCACAAGGCTAACGATGACCATGGCCATCAAGTTTTGGGAATTTTGTCGACAAGGGAAGGCTGCCGAGTAACCCTAGCAGAGCGCTAGGTATTGTCGAGAAATATACTTAAATGAGAAAAGGCACGAAGAAATTACTTAGTTCAGTCTTTAGCACTTAATTTTACTCTCTACATGTTAGAAAATGAGACTTCACTTAGGTTAATTAGCATTGAAAAGTAAAAAATGGGAAATTATTTGCTTTCGAATGTTTCACATGATCAACTCCTTTCTCATGACTTAGATGAACAATATTAGGGTTTAAATCGATTTTAATCATAGTTTCGGTTTTGATCTTTGTTCTCTCATTCCATTCGTGTTTTTTATGTTTTTGTGTTTTATTTGTTTTCTTAACTTAGTTAATTTTTCGAAAACCAAAACAAAATCCCCCATTTTTTCGTGTAAAATGTTTATATTTGTAAATATATTTGTGAATATTATACTTTGTTTTAATTTTAATTGTTTAAGTGTTTGACAATGACAGGTGTACCCTCAATCCCCGGAATAGAACGATCCCTATTTGCTTATGCTACTAACGATATTTTCAAGGTTAAATTATGCGCTTGCTTTTAGCGTATCATATGACCTATGAGAGCTTGAGTGACTTCAGGAGCAGGTCTGGAGAAGTATAGATAGAGTCCCATGAATTAACCAAGCCGGACTTAGCAAAAATATGAGCAGCATATTTTCTTTCCCTGTGAATAATATGCTTCACACAAATGAAATCAAACGTCCCTCTGGGTTCAATCTTGCATTTTGGCAGGATTCACTTGGTGGAAACAGCAAACTTCTCATGATAGGTAACCCCATACTTGACTGTTACCAAGCTGATTTCTTTGGTCTTAGGCCACTAATGATCAGCATATATATATATATATATATATTCCTACTTCCCGTGCCAAATGATTTCATGAAACTGTGTGCTTCTATCCTCATATTCTCTGTATATTTGGTTCCTCTTTGGAGGCTTTTCATGCTAATCTTACTTTTCGTGAATTTGCTATTGTTCCAGCTTGCAACAATCTTGCTAATATCACTGCCAAGGAGAGACTCAACAATCTTAAATATTCAAGTTGGGCTTCTTGCTAGGATGAACACTAGCATCTTCATTTTCAATTAGAATCATAAGACAGCTGAATCTGACTCCACTTTCACGTTTAAGAATATAGAGCTCATGGCAAGCTTCAAACGAGTAAATAATAATCCCCAAGCCCTTCAGCCTGCAGAACTTCTCCACTACCAATAGAGTACATAAAAGCATTAACGCATTCACCAAATCATTCCTTACGACGCCACCAGCCCCAATCATACGCTGCAAAGTTCTAGAGCCATCCACATAGAGCTCAAATCATCGAGCATTAGGCTTTTGACAAGGCTAACAATTCGGCCCTGTGAATCCATCTCTCTGGGAAAGACTAGTTGACTTCCAAGGACCATATATATTCAATGATAATCTCAGGAATATTGTAAGGAGTTTTGAAAATGGAATTTAAAAAAATCCCCTTATTCCTCCTCCACTTCCAGATAAACAAACAACAGAGAATAAACATAGTATTATATTCCAAAGAAGAAGACGATGCATTGCATAAAAATCTGACATACACTAGCAGTAATCCAGCCATTCCAATTTAAATGAGAGGGAAAGTACCTTGCTAAAAAGAAAAACTAAGCTTACACAGTTAGAGAGCAGCCTACAACAAATATGCATAACTAGTTATACAGAGAAACGCCCAACGTTAATAACAGAGAGAGAATGAATGAATGAATTAAAATTAGCAAAGAGATATGGTGGTTGGATGGAGACAATCGAGGAGTTGACTGCGGCACAAGGGACATGTGCTCTTGTCCATAACTAACCATCGAACAACACATGATTTGTGGAAGGCATGAGAGCACGTACGGGGTTCGAATGAGAGTACGAGTCCCATCAAAGTCTTCCATACAAAGAGTGCACTTATCCGAATCCTTCTCGGCCACAAAGCTATTAGCCATGAATTTGTCTAGAACAGTTGAACCTTCAGCAGTAGATGAAATTCTCGCAAACAAAGCATCCAAGTCAGTACTCGAATCAAGACCGCCGCTTTGACCAACTTCAGCAGTGATGCAGAAGGGCATTGCCGCCGAATGAGGAGGACGAGTCGCAAGAGCCGAAATCTGGGGGCCAGATCCTCATATAGAGTCGGAATCCCGGGTTTAAGGAAAGATGAGAGAGTGCCTAAATGTGCCCTAAAATTTACCTAAACAGCAAATTGTTTCCATATATATCACAACAACAAGGCGAAAATGATCTCACCGCATCTAAGAAGCACCGATACGGGTACAAGTACCCGGATACGATACGATCGGATACGTGGAAACGGCAAATCTTAAATGTAATAAGAAACGGAAACGTGAATGAAACGGCAATTAAATATATATATATATATATATATATATATATATAAGGATATAAGGAGAAGTCATGAGCATAAAAGATTCCGAGCAGAAGAGGAACGACCGAACGACGAAGGAACGACTGAACCACGAAAGAGAAACGCTCAATCTGGGTCTCGTTTTTGCAGAAGAGAAACGATCTCAATCTGGGTCTCGTCCAAGCAGAAGAGAAATGATCTCGATCTGGGTCTCATTTTTGCAGAACGATGCTTTGGCTGAGGTCGCGTCTCTCTCTCGATCTAAGTCTTTTGTTTGTTTGTTTGTTTTTTTTTTTTTTTTTTTTCAATTTTTGCAGAGTAAAAAGTCAGTATTACCCCCACGTTCCCTATTTATTTACATTCTGGCGTTTCCGCATTGGATACGGACGTATCCAAACCGTTTCCAAATTCGGATACCCGTTTCCGAGCCGTTTCCCTTTTCGATACTGGATACGCGGGCATTTTCGCGTTTCCGTGCATCATAGCACCGCATAGACATTAGAATCTGAATCTTACGGCGTTGCAATTCCTCGGCGAGTTGTTGCCGTTCTGTTCTCAGGGCCTCGAGGATAAAGTCGGAGTCTAGCGAAGATAGGGCGAAAACCCTTTCTAGATTAACCCTGACATCGTCGTCGACTGAACCGATTTGGCATTTTCGGGTGGCTCTGGCTCTGCATCTGCGCGGGGGCGTCGGCGATGAGGATGGTTGCGATTCCAGTGGTGGTGGAGTACCTTGCTGTGAATCTGAGGGTACCAAACACAAGGAAGAACTCTCAAGCTTCACTGGGAGGCCCATTTGATAGATCGATCCTGATCTTATTTTCCAATTGATCGAAACCCTTAACTATCAATTTGAGATCTAAGAACTGAGAGATTTGGGGGAGAGCGAGATTTGATCGATCGCGAGAGAAATTGCAATTGGGATTAGGAGTGAATCTGCAGGGGTTTATGCATATTTATTCCAGAGGAAATGAGATCGTTGCGCCTTATGGCGGTTCACGCGTTTCCAGCTGCCACGCGTTTCCAGCAGCCACGACGCGCTTCCAGTTTTTTTTTTTTCTTCCTCTTATTTGTAAAAGATGATCAAAGGATTTCACTCCTACCCCCATGGTGACTCGAACCCATGACTTCGTCATTAGGTAGTGGGTGCTCTAAGCACTGAGTTAACACCACTTCGTCAGCTTATTTAGGGTTTACGCGCTTCCAGCTGATACGACGCGCTTTTGCAATTCGTTGCTTTTTATATATATATTTTTTGAAATCGTAGTTTTTTTTTTCCTTTAAATTTGAATCTTTTTTCTTTTTCCCAGTAAGAATCATCTCAAGAGAAATTTTATAAATGCAAGTGTTGTTATTTTGCTCTCGATTGGACATTAAATTAACCATCATCCTTTGACTAATCTCTGGTGAGTCTACTTAAAGAAATTAAATAATATGTTAAAAACTTGCCTTGTCTTGATATCACTACAACTAAAAAACCAAACACGTGACACTAGTCCTTATCGGAAAAAAAAAACACGTGACACTAGTTATACGATGTCACACACATTTCCGTGGTTTGAATGATTTTGATTTATTGAGATGATGCTTTTAAAATATCGGTCTTATGGTATAAATTCAACCAACGACTGCCTTTGATAATTGACTTACACTACTAACCGAATTATTATACACTTGATACATCTTATGGTCCATAGGCATCATTGTCTAACCGTTTGATTTATGACCTTTTGATTAATTTCTGTGTTATGAATGTTTGATTAATTCTTTAAAGTTCAAAAAATCTATTTTGGGCATTTGTTAGGGTTGCATGCAAAAAAAAAAAGGAATGGAGGTGTAGTGAGTGAATTTAAGGTATAATGAGTATTTTATTGTCTTGTATGTGAATAGTATAAGGGAAGTTCTATTCATACCTCCTAAAATGATAGTTGGACCTCCAACAAATTTTGGAAGTTTTTAAATCCAACTTTACCCTTCTAAAAAATGAACAAAATGAAAGATAAAAAATAAATAAATAAAATCTGCACCTTCTCTCTCTCTTAAAATGGAATAAAGAACAAAAATTATAGAGAAGAACAATTGAGAAAATAATGATCGAAAAGCAATTTCTATTTCCTATTCTTTTTGTTTCTTTCTAGTTTGGCTTAATTGCTTCACTTCATGGAGTTGATCGTTAATTGTTATCTTGGTCTCTTTTTATGGTTTTTTTTTTTTTGCTAGAGTAGACTATGTTGCTAGCCTGATTTGGGTTTAGAGAAATTGATTTTGATAATAGTCCTCCTGTGGTATTATAAATTGCACGATTTATTAAGAAATAGAAGGAGGTTCATAAGAGTATCCAAGCTTACAAGGTGAATGGTGTTAAGTCATGGCCATGAACTGAGTTTTAAGTGATGAAAAAAAAGATATTAATAGTAGATTTGTATTGGGAAAAATTGTGTGGATACAAAAAAGGGCAAGATTGGAAGTTTTGTTTAAATTTTAGAATGGGAGGTCCAAATACCAATTTAGGAGGTATGAAAGTCGTTATTTGAGAAATTCAAACGGAGGTTTACTGAGCAAATATTTGTATTTAAAAGCAAAAAGGAGGTAATGTAGAGAGTATAAGAGGTCAAATGAGCAAATTTGGAGGTCTCAATAGAAACTCTCATTATTTTCTTAAAAACCAAGCATGCAGTAAGGTCTTGTGAAAAACTCTTAATCCTCCTGTTTAATGAAATCTCAAAATCCTTTCAAAACCTCTCATAAAGAAATATCTCAAATCACTTTAACATCTCATATGATAAGTACCTCAAAATCATTTAGAAATCTCGGAAATCTCGTTAAAATTTTCATATCTCAAAATAGGCGATGACCAGAGGGAACTGCCGACTAGTCATCTCATGTGTGGTGACCCGAGAGGGGGGTCCCATAGTGCCGCGACTCCGAGCCAATGAGGAACCGACATGTCACGAATGACATCCCGATAACTCATCAACCCGAAACCGCAAGGCCTTTTGAGTTTAGGTTGTTGGTTTACAAAACACTTTCTTGGACAAGTCATTCTAGCAACCTAACAACATATTTTTAGAGGCGGAATTCAAAGTGGGCTAAAGGATTTGGGCTTATAATAGGAGTCCAATTTGGAAAATAACAAATCACTAAGTAAATACGAGTATGAGAGACGCGCCCCAGGGTTACGGGTCTCCCAAAGTTTTGTAAATAAGTGAGTAGAAAACAAACAATTAAATAAGAAGTAAATAGGTAAGTTACTTCAAAATCCGATAAGGGACCAAAACCATCTCTTGATAAAGCTAAAGAGAAATGCGCCAAGCCGGGTCATGTGCCTCCCCTGTACGCTTCCCGACCACATGCTCGAAACCTGCACACTATAGTAGGGGTGAGCTTTCGTCCTCGCATGCCCAATAGGGGCCGACCCAACCATGCTAGGTTTGAAAAATAATATACTTGAAAATATTACTACATAATATTGTGCACGTTTATCGAAAAATGCTTTAAGAAAAGTGGCAACCACAAACATTTGTTTTCTTTCATAAAACATGTGCAGTATGCTTCACACACTTGGAGCTCCGACATACTTACCCGCCGGCTAAAGTAAAATAAATCAGTGACCGATCTGGTTCGTCCTGAGTAAGAGAACCAGCCAACTACTCTGTAGTCCTTGTGACTACAAGTAGCGAAAGTGTCCATTTCCTGGCTCTGAGTCTCCTATGACTGGTTCACTGTCTGTACTTACCTTTCCCCGACAAACATAGGAGCACAGCCCCCTCCGGAGGTTCACGGTTATCGACACCGTGGGATCCCTAGGAATCAACGCGTCTAGGTCCCATTCACTTTCAGGTCACAAGTACACACATACAAGGGTACAGTATCTCAACATGCAAGTCTAGCCTCGGTTTTCACAATTTGCAATTATCAGTTCTGAAAACACATGTATCACGAGGCATCGACTAATGAACAACCAAAAACGTTCTTGCAGGCAACATACTATCATAGTATAGCATTCCACATATACTGAAAAGCCTCTAACAAGGAAGGGACAACTCACCCTACCTGGAATTGGAGTGCTCGTCCACATTTTGGTTCGTTCCCGACTTTCGATACTTCTTCCAATTTCATGTGCACACGCTCGAGTCCTTTATAATAAAAATTATATCCGATGAGTAATTAATTCATAACTCACTTTAAAATTCACCAAGTAACCCATGATCGATAATTATTAGAAACCATTCCCGAACAATTCACTTAGAATGGTAAACTCATTCGGGATATGGTGATCATATTTCTTTCGATAATATAGTTCGAGTTAAATAGTTGATGTCATTGTCTAGTATTCATTTCTTAAGCAACAAACACCCTTACCATTCCCAAATAGTCCAAATGAAATGGCATTTGAAACATTTGAGATATGGTGATTAAACTTAACACAAATGTCCCTTAAATATAGTTCGGTTCAACTCAATTGTTTTTCCTTTGTTTTAGCATTCATTTACCATTCCCGTATGAGTTGGTTTACTACGTTCATTCCGGGATATGGTAAACTAAGAAAGCACCTCTAATTGTAACAGTTTCATAACTTTAATCCAATATCCTAATTTAGCTCAATCAAATAAAAATCCACCATTTTCATAATCAATTTCTCAAACAATTGTGGTTACTTAATCCCTTTGACCTCGTTCAACACATCGAGTTTTAATTCTCAATTACCACCAAAATAAACTCTTTGGCAAAAGACATTTCCAAAATTGATATCAGATACACCTTCTTAATTGACAAAACCAACTACGTCACATTCAACCAGTTTCAATCTCAACTACCAAACTGTTTAAGCATTTGACTAAAAATGTCATCTTAAATTAACTTCATTCAATCCATTTTCCAACCCATTCAACAACATGCTCTAATCACCCAACTCAACCACAACAATTGCAAGATCACCAAACCAGGCCCTTACCATTTCTTCTTTTCTGGGTTAGAAGCTAATTCAACGTATCTTCATTTCACCACTGTTAACCATCCACATTCCTAGCAAGCAAAACACAAGTTAACAGACAACCCTCATTCAGTTTCATATTCAACAGAGTCTATGATCCTCACCTTGATCGATTTAAATCGAAACTGTCCCAGTAGCTCCTCTCTTCCCCAAAGCTTCAAAAACGCAGATCCCACAACACCTCACACAATCCCAATTAAATGACAAAGTTAGGGATTTTGTTTCACGTCAAAGCAGAAGCTCCAATCAAAGGGGAAACGTGAAGATTACCTAATAGAGGCGGTCTTAAGCTCCAACAGCCGTGAGCGGCGGAGCTAGAAATTTCTCACGCGCCTGCGGTGGCGTGTGCGGCGCACGAGGTGGCTCTGGTCGGAGTCGAAGGTCTGGACGATTGGGTTTTGGTGAACAAGAACACGCTGACTCCATTCACAGTGGTGGTTTGGCTTGATTCGTGCTGGAGATGGGAGAACGAAGGCATGCAGAGCCTTGGGCTCCGACGTTGTGTGTTCGGCCTCGTTCAACGTCGGCTGGCGACGGGGCCTTGAGAGCTTGATGTTCGGTGCTCTCTGAGCTCACTGGTGGCGACGGTGTACTGAAGAGGTGGCCGAAAATCAAAGAAGGATGAAGAACAGTGATTGCACAGGTTTGGAAATCGGGTGTGGAGGTTGAGGCTGATGCATGGTTGTAATTTCTCTTGGGTTTTGGTCGGATTTGGATTGTGGTTCGATTGGTGGTAGCAGTGACGAGAGGTGGTGGCCGGACAGTGTGCTTCCGGCGATGGCAGAGAGAAGGAGAGCGGAAGAGAGAGGTCGGGGTCGATGCATGGCTTCGATCTCTCTTTGGTTTGGGTCGGATTCAGGTGGTGCGTCGATTGGTGGTGGTGGTGTGGTGAGATGGTGGCCGGAGATGGAGTCTCCGGTGATGGCAGAGGGATGAAGAAGAGAGAGGGAGCGAGAGGTCGGGGAGAGAGAGAGAGAGAGGACGCGGCTGCAAAGGAGAAATGAGAGAGTTTAGGTTTTTAGGGTTTCCAATTTCCTATTTATATTCATGAATGTGGAATGACGAATTTGCCCTTCTGACAAGTTTCACAATTCTCGTAGCTAATTACTTCCGGGATTTAGGTTCGTAACTTTTCTTTTGTTCGTTTTTCATCGGAAACTTCCTAAGTCACTTCTCGACTTCATCTTAGGCCCAAAACTCGATCTCGTAAAAACCCAAAATCCAAAACTTTGTCATAACTCAATGTATCGTCTTCGAAACTTCAACAAACGGTTGCCTCACTAAACTTCTGTAACCTTCTAGGCCCAAATGAAAGAATCTCGGTCCAAACTTAAATCATAAGGCCCAATAGGTGGTCTCGACACCCAAAACAATTTTCGAAATCGATTTCTTCACTTAAATCACCTTGCGAAAATCTTATTGGTGAAAAATTACCTTTAAAAATTAAACAAAATTTTCGGGGGCTCACATCATGCAACTTAGAGGGAACTGCCAACCAATGACGCATTGGAGAGTACTGCCATCCGGACAAGGAGGTGATGGTTAGAGGGTATCGCCGACTAACTATCTCATGCCACATGGAGGGGACTGCCGACCAGACTATTACCTGGAGGGTCTGCAGACCAGGTAATGCATGCATGCGCTGACATATTTACCTCCTCGAATAAACTGAAATCGATCTCCTTAAAATAGAAAATAGTTAACTCATGAAATATCGAGCAATCAATCATACTCAAATACTTGATTATCATAATCGTAACATATGAATCTTCATTATTCTCTCAATAACTAGACACTCAAAATGTTTTTGGGAATGAAACTCAATATCAACTCCGTAACTCATCAATTTAAATCATCGAAAGCATAATTCAATAAATCTCGATAACTCAAATATTCGAAATCAATAATTCTAATAATATTTCTTAATCAACCACTTTCTGAAAACTATTTCTCAATAACTCATAATTTAAATAGCTCGATAAATAATAAAGTTCTCGGAAGAAAATTCAATACTAATCTCGTAAATCATAAATAAATCTCATTAACCTAAGCTCATAAAATCATAAAACTCAATAATTCAAATCATAAATTAAATCTCAATCGGAAAATAATAATATACTGCATGCACAGTTAATTTAAAAACAAATGTCCACTCACAGATTGCGGCTACGACGGTCGTCCAGCTATTTCTTCCTCGAACTCGAATTACCCATCGTCCTGAATAGATCAATATAATATATAATTGTTTCTCAAGAATAGGAACCAAATTTACGATAATAAATTCGAACCCCTAAAACCGATAAATCATCGGATGCTCGAAATCATAACGGAACGAGCCCAACTTCATACGTTATATCGACTCAATAATTATAACAGCCTATCAAAAACTAGGGTCGATCCAACGGTCGGATCTTCCCCAAATCAAAACCCGAACTTCTCAAAACTTTGGAAATTCATATCATTCTCAATGTGCACCAATCGATACAAAGTTCATATCTACACGCTCGTAACGATACACTCGACCCAAAAAACCAAACTAGGATGTCGGGAACGGCCAGACGCTCCCCCACATGCCGCTACAGACGGCTACGACTGGGCTCCATGTGCCGCTGGTTCCAACCCCGAATTGGGTCACCAAATTTCATCAACACGATCATCTCAACATCCCCAACAACTTTCTCAATTATGACAAAGCTCAATTTCAAGTCTAATTATCAGAATTTACCTCGAAAGCCCTAGATTTCTTCTTGCCGTCAATTCACCTTATTCCGGCAAAATTGGAGTTACCCACAAGTTGGTTTCGAACCATGAAGAAGAGAGCTTCAAGATGTGGGTGGTGGCGCGGCCTGAGGTGGCCGAAAAACCAAGATTTGGCTGGAAAACCCAAAAACTCGTCGGCAAGAATTCTTGCTTGCTACACCTTCCACCGCCACAATCGCAGTACGCCGCTGCTGCAGAGAGGGAGAGGAAGACAAGAAGGTCCAGATGGGACCAGTTTCACTGCTGGAGGTGGTCGGAAACGTCGCCGGCGAGGCCGAGAAGGGTCACCAAATTCTCTCTCTTTGGGCTCTCTCTCTCTCTCTCTCTGACTTCCCAAAATGGAAGCCCCCAAAAATAGTAAGTTTCCCCTTCGGGAAACACCCCAATATACTACAATGAACTCCCAAAATTACAAAATTGCCACCATGTTTAAACCTTTATAACTTCTTCGTTACAACTCCAATTTTAACGTGTCGCCTGTCCACGAACTCGGTTTAACGTTCTCTACAACTTTCTAGAAAGAAGTTTTCTCGAAAAGTGTACAGAACAAAAAGTCAACCTTTTGACCCCCCCCCCCCCCCCCCCCCCCCCCCAAGTTCGAAACGAAAGCAAAAGTAAAGATAATTATCATTTACCGTTCAAATGACTAGTAAACAAGTAAGTTTGGGTACGGTGTGTAACAATTTCACCTCAAGCAATTTCTCAAATAGGTTGGGCTGCCTCTCTCTCAGTCCATTTCTTGACTAAAACTCGATTTCGCCTCACCCAGATCTGCTTTAAAGGGATTTCACGTCGAGCTGTCCAATTCTTCCTTACTTAGAGAGAGTCCAAGTAGATTCGTCCTTTTAGAAATTTCTTGAATGGATTGGACTGCTTCTCCTTCAACCCATTTCTTAATTAGGAACCAATTCTAATATTTTACAGTCCTACACCCATGTTATCTGTTTTTGCCCACATTTAGATGGGTTGCAAGCACCTAATCTCTTCTTGCCCACATTAAATGGGCATGAAAATTCTCCACCTCCAAAAGTTGGCCCAGACCAAAATTACCCAATAAGTTCACTCCATTTTTGTTATTTAAAAAAAAAAATTATATCTGGAGGTCGCAAAAGATTTCAATTAAATCAAATTTATGGTAAAAATGAAACAAGTCCAAGTAAAATCAAAGTTGGAGTAAGCGCGAAGCACGAAACTAGAGACAGATAGCGAGAAGAAGGTGAAATTGCAAGCTCTAAGTGCTCGTAAAGCAAAGCCATCTAATAAGGAAATGAAGGAAAATGATTTCAAGCAAATGTTGTGTGATGACAATGAAAAGCCTGCTCAACAAGAAGTGGGGATCAATTTCTTTGTGGAAATATTTGCTAAAAGGAAGGAAGAAGATGCTCAGACATTTGTTGAGGATATACCTGAAGCAGAAATCATAGATTGCTTTACTGAAGAGGAGCAAAAAGAAGATGTGGCGGATGAAGAATACCAACCTCCTTTGGATCAAGAAGAACCTGCCATGAGAAACTGTTCGAGTGAGAGTGACTGATGGACTTTCTGTAAAACCTAATTGGACTATCATACAATATGGAACTTCATTAATCACAATATAAGATCATCTTAGGAACAAGAATTAAGGATTACACAATGTGATGCAATCCGGATAACTTGCAAATAAGGAAAGTGTGATTATACTCTTTGCAGGTTGAGGAAACCTAATTCTATGTGGACTATAATTAGTTTACTAAGACATGAAGTAAAGTATGCTTTGCAGAGGAGTTGAATCCATGATTCACAAGGAAATCTTTATGGGAAGGTTTAGGAATCATCAACTCATATATAAAGCAAGGTCCCTGTTCTCACAATTAATCAAGCAATATTGTCTACCCCATTATAGACTACTAAAGCATTGGAGAGAACAGAAGACTTGTGCTTTCGGCATTGCGATGGCTTCTACATCATCAGGTTAGTAATTCTTCATCGAGTTATGGTTTGTGTTTCTTGAATGTATATGATGGATGTTTGTTTGTGTTACTCTAACAATTGGTATCAGAGCCTATCATATGCCTTTTGAAACCGAACCTAAATTTAAGATTTATTTATTGGTGTTGAAAAACCTAAAGAAACAAAAAAAAAAAAAAAGGGGGTTTATGAAAAACTCACGGATAATTAGAAGCCCACTTAGCCCATTAGTTGTTGTATCTTGGAAAGTCAAAAACAACGGACAAAAATTTTCTACTCTCGCTTCTCTTCTTCACGTCAAAACACAAAAGGGGAACTTTTCTGGGTTCCTTAATTTCTGGAGATAATTTTCGAATTGCTCCAAATTTTCAATACACATGATGCTTGATGACTTCTTTTGGGTGTATGTATTTTGAATTGCACTAATATGCAGGAACAATTTGCTTAAGGTACACAACTCTTGAACTCTTCATCTCTGCTATGAAATTTTTCGATTCTGGGATATTGATTGCTTTTGTGATATATGGATAGTGAAAAGCATGTTATATCGTATTGTTCTTGCTTGATTAGATTACATAATTGAATTGTTTGATTGCTTATATGGTATTACGTTATCATTAGCTGTCAGGATTGCAAATTAGTTTCAATCCTAAAGAACAAGTTTTTTTTTTTTTAGGAGCTGTGTTTTTATAAGAAAGACTAAAGCAAGCACTCATATACAGATTGGTCAATCCACCTAAAGATATCCTAAAGTTCTCATCATGTTTGTTCACACACACAAAATTTCTTCAAATTTTTTTTTCTTTTTCCGCTGCAAAACCTTGATAAAAATAAAAGCTTTTTGTCTGTATGAACAAACATTAAAGAACCTCAATCTCGTTTTAGGAATTTCAGTAATGTCTCTCACCATAGTGGTTATGTTGTTGGAATTCTTAACTCAAGGATTTAAGATTGAGATTGCAATTCTATTCTGAGCTACTGAATGTTCTTCCACAGAAGGTTTAAAATTTCATTAGTAAGGCATAGAATTGGCACATTACAGAGACATTAAAACACATAAAGTGGGGGTGTTTTCTTTTAGCCACAGCAAAGAAACATTCATAGAAACTAGTGTTTTAAGAATTCTGGTGGTGTGGTAAAGAAACTAAAGGCTTGTTGTATCTTCTTGCTCATATGTGTTGTGCAATAAGCAAACTGCAGAATGGGGTTAAAATTTAAAGAATGAACTCAAATGCTTGATAAAGAATGTTTCATGCATATTTTCTACAGAATGTATGAATTTTACTGAGTGCTTATTAAGGTTATTTCTTTCTTTTTCAGTTATGAGTCAGATGACAAAAATTGAAACACTTACTGGTAGCAACTTTAAGAAGTGGAAAGAAGATGTAGAAATAGCTCTAGGACTTATGGACATTGACTTGCCACTTAGAGTTCCTGAACCACCAAAAATTACTGATACTAGCACCAGACTTGAAAAGGATAAAGCTGAAAAATGGGAGAGCAACAATAGGATGTGCATCAAGATTATGCAGAGGGCAATGACTGATACGGTAAGGGGAGGGATTCCTGTTTGTGAGAGAGCCGCAGATTTTTTAGCAGCCATAGAAGAAAAATTTAAGGAAAGTGATAAAGCTGAAATAACAAATCTCATGAATACCCTTTCGACCATGAAGTATGATGGTAATGGAAGTGTTAGGGAGCACTGTTTGAAGATGATTGATATTGCAAGTAAGCTGAAAACTCTAGAAGTTCCTGTAGCAGATCCATGGCTAGTTTATTTAGCTCTTTCTTCTCTGCCTCCTCAGTTTAGTCAACTAGTCACAACCTACAACACTCAGAGAGATAAGTGGACGATTAATGAACTCATATCCATTTGTGTGCAAGAAGAGGATAGGATTAAGAAGGAGAAAGGCAAAGTTGTTGCCACAGTGAACTTGGTGACAAAAGGGCAGTCAAAGAACTATGGAGTTAAGAAGCCTACATTCAAAAAATTTTCTAAGGGTTCATCTTCTGCTGGAGGATCTCACTTTTCTAAGGATAACAAAACTTCCAACTCAAATGTTTTCAAATGTTTTTTCTGTGACAAAGTTGGGCATCTAAAGAGGAACTGTCACAAATACAGAAATTGGTTGACAAAAAAGGGTATGTTTTCTGTTTTTGTTTGCTTTGAGTCTAACTTAGTACATGTTCCTTCTAATTCTTGGTGCCTAGATAGTGGTTCCCCTATTCACATAGCTCATACCTTGCAGGGATTCATAAAAAGGAGAACACCAAATAAAGAAGAACAAAACTTGTTCGTAGGGAATGGAATGAAGGTTGCAGTAGAGGCCATAGGAGTTGTTAGGCTTTTGTTAGGATCTGGTTTTTTGTTAGAATTGGATAATGTTTTCTATGTACCTTCCATGAGAAGGAATTTAATTTCTTGTTCTCAACTTGTTGACAATGATTTCAGTTTTTTCGTTAATAAAATTGAGTGGAAATTATTTTATGATAATTCTGCTGTTGGCAATGCTTTTCGATTTAATGGCTTGTGGCAATTGGAATGTTCATATCCAAATGAGTCTTTTCTTGTTGAATCTGCTGGTGTCAAAAGAAATTTAATCAATGAAAAATCTTCTACTCTTTGGCATAAAAGATTAGGACATATTTCTAAAGAAAGAATGCAGAAATTAATCAAAGAAAACATTTTGCCTGTTTTGGATTTTTCTGATTATGATGTCTGTGTTGATTGCATTAAAGGAAAGCTGACAAACTTTAGAAAGAAAGGGTCAACTAGGAGTCTGCAACCTTTAGAGCTAATTCATACTGATATTTGTGGTCCATTCTCTACCCAAACCATATGTAGGAACCACTATTTTATCACCTTCATTGATGACTATTCTAGGTTTTGTTATTTGTACCTTATTTCAGAAAAATCACAAGCACTTGAAAAATTTAAGATTTTTAAAATGGAAGTTGAAAATCAGTTGGAAAGAACAATTAAGGTAGTGAGATCTGACAGGGGAGGTGAATACTATGGGAAATATGATGAAATTGGGCAACATAAAGGACCTTTTGCATTGTTCTTAGAGGAATGTGGAATTGTAGCTCAATACACAACACCGGGGACACCTGAGCAGAATGGGGTAGCTGAGAGGAAGAATAGGACATTGTTGAATATGGTTAGAAGCATGATGTGCACTACTGGACTTCCTAAATTTTTGTGGGGTGAGGCACTGAAGACGGCAAATTATATATGCAATAGGGTGCCTAGTAAAGCAGTAGATAAAACTCCCTTTGAACTTTGGATTGGTAGAAAACCTAGTTTGGCACACCTACACGTTTGGGGAAGCAAGGCTGAAGCTAGACCATATAATCCGCAGGAGAAAAAGCTAGATTCCAAGACTGTCAGTGGTTTCTTCATAGGTTTTCCAGAAAAATCTAAGGGTTTTAGGTTCTACTGTCCCAAATATCATCTGAGAATCATTGAAACAAGGAATGCTAAATTGTGATGACCTGGATTTCTGTTATTTAATTTTGGTAATTAATAATGGACCAGTTGTACGAATAATTATTATTGTGCTTTATTCGTAGATTGTATGTGAAGTGGAATGGTTTTCGTACGTATAAATATTTGAATTTCACAGTTTAGGGGGTCGTGTGAAGTTTGACTTTTTATATGTTGGGATTCTTGGAAAACTTCCTTCACGAAAGTTGTAGAGCGCGTCGATACGAGTTCGTGGACATGCGGAATGTGGGAATCGGAGTTCGTATGAGGAAGTTATGGCTATCGGAAGAAGTTTCCGTTTTAGTATAAATATGGAAAATCTGAAATTTTATTTCATTTTTCCCTTTCCTTTTCCGGAAACCCTTTCCCTTCTCTCTCTTCTCTCTCGGTCGACCCCTTCAGAAACGAAAATCTTCGACTGACCCGACCCGGACTCGGCCGACCCGACCCGACTTTTCCGGCGGACTGCGGCGGTCTCCGGCGACGAAACTTTCCAGACAGGTTCGCCTCCTTGCTCCGGTCGTCTCTGTGGTGGTCTCTATCGACGATTCTCCTCCACGGCGGCGCTGCAAGGCGGTGCAGTTCGTGGTTTTTCAACCCGACCGGAAAACGCAGCTCCGACGTCGGCGGCGCTTCAACCTTGGCCTGGGGAGTTCGCAGCAGCCTCCTTGTGCGAGCTGTGGTGGTTGTTTGGAAGGATACACGTGAAAACTCGATCAACTCAGTTGGGTTTACTGTTCACGGCTTGTGAGGTAGTTTTCGATCCCTTATGGTTGTTTTCTGACTTCGAGCTAGTTATGTGTTGGCACAAGCATGCTTAGATGAAGCTTTTTGATGTTGGGAGTTTTGTGAAATATTGAGTTTTGGTCGGCGGCGGTGCGCCTCCGTCTGTGGCGGCGTTCCGGCGGTGTTCCGTCCATGTATGAGACAGTTTCTGGTATTATATGTCTTCTACTCGTTGATACGAGCGTTTCGATATATAATATGCAAGTTTTGGAGTTCGAATGAATTTGTTATGATTTTTATCGTTTCATATCGATGAATTTATTCGATCCGTGAGGATTTGAGTATCCGATCGACTTGTGGTTTGGACACATCGATCATGGAAGTGTTCCGGTGACCTTGGGAGGTCTCGGATGTGGTTTTGCCTCGATTGGCGCCACTTTGGGGATTTTAGTCCAAAACAGGGGTTTCGGATTTAAATCAAATGTGAATCGTTACTAAGTGGATACCGTTGTGATTAGGTACTTGACGAAGTATTTGGACGGTTAATTGGCGGATTTACCACTTTGTTCTTTGTTGAAGACGCAGCGGGAATTCAAGGTGAGTAAATCTCACAAGGATCTTTATGAACAGAAGTACCATTATTGTTTTGGCGTTAATTATTTAACTGCAAACTATAGTTGGTATTAGTAGGCATTCCTGAGCGAATGACTACATATATATATATTTACGTGAAATATATATATTCTTGTGGATGGTATTTGATGAATAATATGCATGATGATGCTTATATTATTGTTGAATATGACTTTTCATGGAAACAATATTGTGGAAAAAGATGTTTTCTATTGTTGAAATGTATTGATGTTTGATGTTACATTTTTGAGTCAAGCGTGATTCATTTAAATGTATTGGTCTTTGTACCAAGAGTCACAGATGGTGAGCAGGGATAAGGAAAGCCGAGATTAGATGTTAGTAACGTTTTAGGTCAGGTGTGACTTACTTAACGTTCGACTTTGAGACCGGACGGGGTCTGAAGGTCATAGGTCACAGATGGTGACAGGTTGCAGATGGCGACCTTGATGTTTGATTTCACGATCAGACGGGGTCTGAAATCATATGTCACAGATGGTGACAGGTCGCAGATGGTGACCAAGGCAGGAAATTGGAAATCACGTCCTTGGTAGGACGAGTGATTACGATTTCAATAGAGCTCTAGTCTGTCTGTCATGATAGCTTATGGGAGTAACGGTCGAGGTTGCTTGAGACTCATAGGTATGCAGCTTAAAGGAGAGTTCCGATGGCATTCTTCTTTAATTGTCTAGATGAGACTTGAATTGCTACTTGATGGTTAAGTTAGCAAATAGGGCATGGTCATAGCGGTGACTCATGTTGTCCTTTCTATGGAAAGGATATGGAATGTTAGAAGGAAATCATGGTGGCATGTTTCCTTAAGTAGATTGACGTGAGTTGTTGATTGATGTTCATGAGTTACTCATACGAGCTTGAAGAAGCTTACCGGGTTTGTTGTTTGGCAACCCCGGTGCACCATTCAATGGTGTAGGGGCTAATCCTGCAGGTCAGGAAAATCGTGGCTGAAGTTGAAGGAGCTTGTTGGCAGCAGAACGGGTAGGAAGCAATTTTTGTTGGCTTTGCCAATATATGACTTCCGCTATGCAGTAAACTCTGAGGAGCATTTACGTTTTATTTTGTGATGACAATTTAAATTCGTAAATCTTTGTAATATATAACTCTGTGGAGCGAGTGTATATTAACTTGGATGGTTCAGTGTATCAGTAAGTACTTGTTTTAAGGGAAAGATGTTCCAGGTATTTGTATTGATGACTGAACATTCACGCATGTATAATTATGGGATTATATATATCGATTTTTATTGTTGTTAAAAATCAGGGGCGTGACAGATTGGTATCAGAGCGTAAGGTACATATTTGGTGACAGTCAATACTCCTCGAGTGATGGCCCGTCTGCAGCGGATCCCCATCGGATGCTCTTCGGTATTGATATAGTCATTGGGTATGTAGTGAGCGTTAGGAAGTGAGTCGTCAGGGTAGTGTTGGCTCAGTGGATGAAGGTTAGGAGCTAGATGTAGCTTCTATGAGTTAAAGACTTTTGAGGAATGATGACCTTTAGTTTTAACTCAAGATTGACGTAGGGGATGGAATTGTATCCTCTGACGTAGTATCGTGGTTGATTGAGTCATAGCGTTGACTTATACTTGTGTTTGAGAGTTATACAGGTATTAACCACATGTTGCTATGCTCCTTAGGTGATGGATTCTCAAGGAGGCAGAGCTAGGGGTCGCGGTAGACCCAGAGGCAGGGGTAGAGCCCGAGGTAGGGGCAGGATTCCTCCTCCTGTTGAAGAGGTATTCGATAATGACGTTGAGGCATCGAATGTTGAGCTGCCTGTTCCACCTGTTGTGGAGGCCGCAAATGTTGTGGATCCCATTCGTTTGTCAAAGTTGGCAAAGGAGATATCGAGGTTGGGAGGAGTCCCATTTCAGGGAGGTACGGATCACATGTTGGCAGATCAATGGATCGAGAACATGAAGACCTACTTCGAGATGGTCGTCTGCGACGACATTGAGAAGAGGAAGATTGCCACATTTATGCTCCAAGGCGATGCACGGGTGTGGTGGAACGGCACACAGAGGGTGATGGATGTGTCCACCATGACCTGGGACGGTTTTGTGGAACTGTTCAGGAGGAAGTACTTTCCGCCTTCTGTGAGGGAGCAATTGGAAAGGGATTTTGTCTCGTTAGTCCAAGGGACTAAGAGTGTGAGGGAGTATGAGGCTGAGTTCTCAAGGTTGTACCGCTTTGTAAGGCAGATGGATGCTGAGAGCTTAGCTATGAAGTTTCAGTGGGGACTGAATGCTTCAATCCGGCGCGATGTCGCTGTTCTGGAACTGAAGACGGTGGAACTCATTTTCGCTAAGGCTATGGCCATTGAGCAGGAGAACCTGACTTTCCAGGAACAGGAATCGGCTGAGAGAGATTTCCAAAGAAAGGGAAAGGCAATTGCGGGGGGCAGTAAAGCATCTGGAAATCGAAGTGGATTCTGGAAGAGACAGAGGACTAATCAGCAGGCGCCAGCTAGGGCTGCAGCTGCACCTGCTAGGGTTGCACCTAATAGGCCGGTGGCGAACCCGAAGTGTTTCAATTGCAATGAGATGGGCCACGTTGCTCGAGCTTGCACGAAACCTAAGAACTTGGCATGCTTCACATGTGGCCAGACGGGGCACTTCTCAAAGGATTGTACCCAGCAGGGTAGGGGACAAGGGAATCAGCAGAGGCAACTGCCTCAGGGGCAGGCTAGGGTGTTTGCTATTGGTCAGCAGAATGCCGGAGTGGAAGGTACCTTATCCTTATTTGATTTCTTTGCTAGGGTGTTATTTGATACGGGAGCGTCCCACTCTTTCATATCTAGTTCTGTGGTTGATATGTTAGGTTTGACTCCTAGGCCTCTTGCTAGACCCTTGTGTGTTATTTCCCCACTTGGTGTTTCCCTTGAGCTTGATATGTTTTGTGATGCATGTCCAATTGTGATTGGTGGTAAGGAGTTTACCGCGACCTTGATTGTGTTAGCAGATCATAAGTATGATGTCATTTTGGGTATTGATTGGCTGAGGCCAAATCATGCTATGATTGATTGCTTTGAAATGGTAGTGTCATTTCATATACCTGGACAGCCAGTATTTCGTTACCGGTGTCTTAGGTCAGATACTGCTATGAGGGCAGGATTCTTAGCTCACGTGGAGTCAGTGAGTTGTGCTGCGGTTATGACAGAGATTTCTGTGGTTTCCGAGTACAGTGATGTATTTCAGGATATACCAGGGTTACCTCCAAGGAGGGTAGTGGACTTTGCTATCGATGTGATACCAGGTACTGCACCTGTATCTATGGCACCATTTCGGATGGCACCAACTGAACTTAGAGAGTTGAAGGAGCAAATTGATGGTTTACTTGAGCAGGGGTTCATTAGACCTAGTACTTCTCCTTGGGGTGCACCTGTGGTGTTTGCGAAGAAGAAGGATGGTTCACTAAGGTTGTGTGTGGATTATCGGCAGTTGAACAAGGTGACGATTAAGAATAGGTACCCTTTACCTAGGATTGATGACTTGTTTGACCAGCTTAAGAAAGCTACTGTATTCTCGAAGATTGATTTGAGATCTGGATATCACCAGTTGAGGGTGAAGGACGAGGATATTCCTAAGACTGCTTTTAGGACCAGGTATGGACACTTTGAGTTTGTTGTCATGCCTTTTGGTCTAACCAATGCACCTGCTACATTTATGGACTTGATGAACCGTATGTTCAGTCCGTACTTAGATAAGTTCGTGGTAGTGTTCGTGGATGATATTTTGGTTTATTCCAAGACGTTGGAAGATCATGATAGGCATCTGCGGATTGTGCTACAGATTTTGAGAGAAAAGGAGTTGTTTGCGAAATTCGAGAAGTGCGAATTTTGGCAAAGAGAAGTTAAGTTCCTTGGTCATGTAGTTTCGAAGGATGGAGTCTCTGTGGATCCTTCTAAGGTGGAAGCAGTGATGAACTGGGGCCAACCCACTACAGTTACTGAGGTACGTAGTTTTCTGGGTTTGGCAGGTTATTATCGGAGATTCATTGAAGGATTTGCTAGTATTGCTTCAGCTTTGACCAAGTTGACCAGGAAGGATGTTCAGTTTGTGTGGACTGAGAAATGTGAGCGAGCATTCAATGAGTTGAAGAGAAGATTGACCACAGCCCCAGTGTTGACTATTCCCACAAGCGGTGGTGGTTTAGTCATCTATAGTGATGCATCTCATCAGGGTTTGGGGTGTGTGTTGATGCAGCATGGCGGTGTTGTCGCTTATGGCTCTAGACAGTTGAAGGTGCATGAGCGTAATTACCCCACTCATGATTTGGAGTTGGCTGCAGTTGTGTTTGCCTTGAAAATTTGGAGGCATTACTTGTATGGAGAGAAGTTCGAACTCTTTTCGGATCATAAGAGTTTGAAGTATCTGTTCTCTCAGAAGGAGTTGAACATGAGACAGAGAAGGTGGATGGAACTCATAAAGGACTATGATTTCACCTTGGAGTATCATCCAGGAAAGGCCAATGTGGTGGCGGATGCTTTGAGTAGGAAGCCCAAAGGTATTGTTGCTTCTGTTATGGTCCAGGAGTGGCTTATGTTGGAGACTGCATCTGAATTTGACCTTGTACAACCAAGAGTTGAGAATGGGAGTTTCCTTGGAAGTATCACGGTACAGCCTACCCTGATTTCCAGGATTATTCAGGGTCAAGCGCAGGATGTGTTCTCACGTGCAAGGCTGGCAGAGTTAGTTGCAGATTTGATTGATGATTGTCCTTCTGAGTGGGCAGTTGGATCCGATGGTGGTTTGAGGTTGAGATCGAGGTTGTGTGTTCCGGATTTTGATGAACTCAAGGGGGAGATCCTTCGGGAAGCACATCGATCTCGATACACTGTACACCCTGGAAATACTAAGATGTATCGGGATTTGCGAAGGCAATTCTGGTGGAATGGGATGAAGAAGGACGTGGCAGAGTATGTTTCCAAGTGTCTTACTTGCCAACGTGTGAAGGCTGAGCATCAGAGACCTGCAGGTATGTTGAAGCCATTACCTTTTCCCGTGTGGAAATGGGAGCAGATCTCAATGGATTTTGTCACTGGACTGCCTAGGTCCAAACGGAATCACGATGCAGTGTGGGTGATCGTGGACCGTTTGACGAAGTCGGCGCACTTCCTACCTGTGTCAATGACGTATTCGGTTGACAAGTTATGCGAGCTTTACATCGAGGTGATCGTGAAACTTCATGGAGTGCCTGTGTCGATTGTTTCTGATCGTGATGCTCGGTTTACTTCAAAATTTTGGAGCGGTTTCCAAAAGGCCTTGGGAACTGATTTAGATATGAGTACGGCATTTCACCCTCAGACTGATGGGCAGACTGAGCGAGTGAATCAGGTGTTGGAGGATATGTTGAGAGCCTGTGTGTTGGACTTCAAGGGAAGTTGGGAGGATCATCTGCCGTTGATTGAATTCTCCTACAACAACAGTTATCACTCCAGTATTGGCATGGCACCATATGAGGCCCTGTATGGTAGGCCATGTAGATCTCCGATCTGCTGGGCAGAAGCGGGAGATAAAGTGTTATTGGGTCCTGAGATTGTGCAGGAGACCACTGAAAAGATTTCAGTTATCAGGGACCGGATTCGAACAGCACAGAGTAGACAGAAGAGTTATGCAGATTTGAAAAGGAGACATGTTGAATTTAATGAGGGTGATCATGTGTTCTTGAAGGTCTCACCCATGAAGGGTGTGGTGAGATTTGGCAAGAAGGGGAAGTTGACTTGGTCAAGGTATTGTGGAGTCACCATGACGAGGGTGATGCTTCTTGGGAGTTGGAGTCGGATATGAGAGCGAAGTACCCACAGTTGTTTGTTGATGAGCAAGCGTGAATTTCGGGACGAAATTCCTTTAAGGAGGGTAGAATGTGATGACCTGGATTTCTGTTATTTAATTTTGGTAATTAATAATGGACCAGTTGTACGAATAATTATTATTGTGCTTTATTCGTAGATTGTATGTGAAGTGGAATGGTTTTCGTACGTATAAATATTTGAATTTCACAGTTTAGGGGGTCGTGTGAAGTTTGACTTTTTATATGTTGGGATTCTTGGAAAACTTCCTTCACGAAAGTTGTAGAGCGCGTCGATACGAGTTCGTGGACATGCGGAATGTGGGAATCGGAGTTCGTATGAGGAAGTTATGGCTATCGGAAGAAGTTTCCGTTTTAGTATAAATATGGAAAATCTGAAATTTTATTTCATTTTTCCCTTTCCTTTTCCGGAAACCCTTTCCCTTCTCTCTCTTCTCTCTCGGTCGACCCCTTCAGAAACGAAAATCTTCGACTGACCCGACCCGGACTCGGCCGACCCGACCCGACTTTTCCGGCGGACTGCGGCGGTCTCCGGCGACGAAACTTTCCAGACAGGTTCGCCTCCTTGCTCCGGTCGTCTCTGTGGTGGTCTCTATCGACGATTCTCCTCCACGGCGGCGCTGCAAGGCGGTGCAGTTCGTGGTTTTTCAACCCGACCGGAAAACGCAGCTCCGACGTCGGCGGCGCTTCAACCTTGGCCTGGGGAGTTCGCAGCAGCCTCCTTGTGCGAGCTGTGGTGGTTGTTTGGAAGGATACACGTGAAAACTCGATCAACTCAGTTGGGTTTACTGTTCACGGCTTGTGAGGTAGTTTTCGATCCCTTATGGTTGTTTTCTGACTTCGAGCTAGTTATGTGTTGGCACAAGCATGCTTAGATGAAGCTTTTTGATGTTGGGAGTTTTGTGAAATATTGAGTTTTGGTCGGCGGCGGTGCGCCTCCGTCTGTGGCGGCGTTCCGGCGGTGTTCCGTCCATGTATGAGACAGTTTCTGGTATTATATGTCTTCTACTCGTTGATACGAGCGTTTCGATATATAATATGCAAGTTTTGGAGTTCGAATGAATTTGTTATGATTTTTATCGTTTCATATCGATGAATTTATTCGATCCGTGAGGATTTGAGTATCCGATCGACTTGTGGTTTGGACACATCGATCATGGAAGTGTTCCGGTGACCTTGGGAGGTCTCGGATGTGGTTTTGCCTCGATTGGCGCCACTTTGGGGATTTTAGTCCAAAACAGGGGTTTCGGATTTAAATCAAATGTGAATCGTTACTAAGTGGATACCGTTGTGATTAGGTACTTGACGAAGTATTTGGACGGTTAATTGGCGGATTTACCACTTTGTTCTTTGTTGAAGACGCAGCGGGAATTCAAGGTGAGTAAATCTCACAAGGATCTTTATGAACAGAAGTACCATTATTGTTTTGGCGTTAATTATTTAACTGCAAACTATAGTTGGTATTAGTAGGCATTCCTGAGCGAATGACTACATATATATATATTTACGTGAAATATATATATTCTTGTGGATGGTATTTGATGAATAATATGCATGATGATGCTTATATTATTGTTGAATATGACTTTTCATGGAAACAATATTGTGGAAAAAGATGTTTTCTATTGTTGAAATGTATTGATGTTTGATGTTACATTTTTGAGTCAAGCGTGATTCATTTAAATGTATTGGTCTTTGTACCAAGAGTCACAGATGGTGAGCAGGGATAAGGAAAGCCGAGATTAGATGTTAGTAACGTTTTAGGTCAGGTGTGACTTACTTAACGTTCGACTTTGAGACCGGACGGGGTCTGAAGGTCATAGGTCACAGATGGTGACAGGTTGCAGATGGCGACCTTGATGTTTGATTTCACGATCAGACGGGGTCTGAAATCATATGTCACAGATGGTGACAGGTCGCAGATGGTGACCAAGGCAGGAAATTGGAAATCACGTCCTTGGTAGGACGAGTGATTACGATTTCAATAGAGCTCTAGTCTGTCTGTCATGATAGCTTATGGGAGTAACGGTCGAGGTTGCTTGAGACTCATAGGTATGCAGCTTAAAGGAGAGTTCCGATGGCATTCTTCTTTAATTGTCTAGATGAGACTTGAATTGCTACTTGATGGTTAAGTTAGCAAATAGGGCATGGTCATAGCGGTGACTCATGTTGTCCTTTCTATGGAAAGGATATGGAATGTTAGAAGGAAATCATGGTGGCATGTTTCCTTAAGTAGATTGACGTGAGTTGTTGATTGATGTTCATGAGTTACTCATACGAGCTTGAAGAAGCTTACCGGGTTTGTTGTTTGGCAACCCCGGTGCACCATTCAATGGTGTAGGGGCTAATCCTGCAGGTCAGGAAAATCGTGGCTGAAGTTGAAGGAGCTTGTTGGCAGCAGAACGGGTAGGAAGCAATTTTTGTTGGCTTTGCCAATATATGACTTCCGCTATGCAGTAAACTCTGAGGAGCATTTACGTTTTATTTTGTGATGACAATTTAAATTCGTAAATCTTTGTAATATATAACTCTGTGGAGCGAGTGTATATTAACTTGGATGGTTCAGTGTATCAGTAAGTACTT